>NW_009233032.1:27011-43973 GCF_000690835.1 Fulmarus glacialis | reverse complement strand
TTCCTGCTTTGCTTATGGATTGAGGATCTGGATTTATGTGCTTCTTCCTCTGTGCTTACCTTTCAAGAGTGTAAAATATCTGTAGAGATTGGAGGGTTCCCATGTGGGAATACAACAGTACAATAATGTTAGTGCAGCAGGAGTGGAAAGAGGAGCCATGCACTCTGAGCCCTCAGATAGCTTTCAGTCCAGTATTTGCAATTGCAGAAACCATTTTCTCCTGTGCAGATGCTTCCAGCTTTAGCAAGGGCTCCATTTCACCCACTGACCTTTTGTCCCTGTGCCCCTGAAAAGTTTGGCATCCCTGTTTAATGGCACAACAGGCAGCTAATGCCAGTACCTGTGTTGGCATGTTGCATTGCCCACAGAGTCCCCTGCTTTTCCGGGCAGGAGGGGAGCTCACTGCCCTGCCCAGCTGGTCTTTCTGTCTAGACAGCAAGTAGCAATGGTGGCAACTCTGCTGTGTGGCCAGCTTCCCGTTAGGAAATGGGGTGAGATCACAGTTTTGTTTCAGCTCTTGATTATTACCAGGCTGAGCTGGATCTGGATATGAAGTGGAAGAAGGCTCTTCTGTACTTTACCAGCCCTCACTAGTGAGCAGTCTTCAACAACAGCCTTTCATATTAATATACTCAGTCACAGATACACCCATACAATGAGAGCCTTTTAGATAAAGACTATAATTCATACTTAAAACAGAGGCTATAACTTGGGTGTTAACTGAATCCAAGAGGTTCCAGTGCATGTTAAACTGATCCTGTCCATTACAGGAACTTGATCTGATCACAGACACATAATGCAAAAATGCAAAGACAATGGACTCCATGCTGTTAGTGTGTACTCTGGGGTCACCCTGATGCAATGAGCTGAATAGGTGACAACTGGGGGTTATTCTAGTTGTCAGTGTAAACAATGTGGTGAGCAGAGGTGAATGTGGTGAATGTGTGAACAAGAGCATGTTTAGCCCTTCTGGCTGTGATGGAACCCTGCAGAGGCAGGCAGTAGGAGAAATGGGTGGTTCAACTACATGTAGATATTATTCCTGTAAGGTGAATCTCAAACATCTCACATCTTTGCTCACTTTCACCTAGCAAAAGCTACTGTTACAAATTATAATGATTAAATTTGCTCCTGGAGATCCAAATCAGGACCCCTGGGAAACAGGAGATGGCAGATACCTAAACAGGAGATGGCAGTGCCAGGCTGAGATCCTGACATGGCCTTGCCAGTGTAGTATAGCTGCCAGCAGCAGCATGGATGTTAGCGCGTGCTCTGCGAAGGCAGATGAGTCCTGGCAGGAGGAAGCTTCTTGCCTGGCTTGAACATGCTGATCTATGTTCCTAGCAGCCGAAATCCATCGTGCACCTCTGTAGGGGTCTGCACTGAATCATGTATGGGCATGTAGGAGATTGTCCCTGCCCAAAGGATGCAGTGGGGCAAAGATGAGGCTTCAGTGGCCAAGCATCAGGGAGGAAGTTAAGTCAGGCCTCACAGGAAGCTATTGAAAGCTGCTTGCACATAAAGCCAGGCCCAGCCTGCACCAAAATGCTCTGTAAGCGTGCTGGAGGATGGTTAGAGTTAACGTGTGAAAGCTGCCCTGTCAGTGCCTGCTTTTATTCCCTGCACTGCAAACACTTGTTCTGGGTATAAATGGATCCATCAAGAATTTATTTCTTTCGCTGTTTCTGGGTTCTGTATTCCCCTGCTTAAGCTTTAGAGCACAGAGGGATATCACTCTTGCTTTGTGTTTTGCTGTCCATCTCCTTCCTGTGCTCTTTTTCTTTTCCTCCTACAGCAGAGCCGTTTAGGCATCCATAAAACTCCAATAAAATTTTCTCTCCCACATACTTTTGCAAGAGTAGAAAAATGTCTGCTTCACTTCACAGATATTTTGATGTGGAGGGAACAGACTTTATATTAAAAAAGTGAACAGTGAGTAAAATAACAAGCACAGAGAAAAAGGGCAGCTTTCGCGGAGCTGATGTACTCCCACCAGCTCACCTTCAGAGCAATTATGCCATGTAAATCTTCCTTTTGCAGATAGAACCAAGGAGAGCCAAAACCAGCACCAGTCATTTCGGCTTGTGTCCTGCATGGAGAAATTGCCTTAGTATTAACACAGCTTGGCTGTGGGCCAGATGCCTGTGCACGGAAACATATTTAAACCATTCAATAAGCAGGGTATAAACAAGAATTTTCAAAGTTTGGTGTTTTTTGCAACTCCAGGCAATGCGAATTAGAGTCTACAGTTATTAAGTTCCCATCTGGTGGCTTCTTTATGAAGGAATGATATTTGCATGTTTCCAGCAGAGAAAAGCTGTTTTTAGCTCAGATAAAATGGAACATTTTGAGACGGTATGGGAAGTAACAGATGATGCTGATTTTAGCAACTGGGGTTGTAGGTTTCACCAGCTGCCCTTTAAAAAAAAATTTTTTATCTTTAAGTAAGGGGAGCCAATGTTTTTCCTAGTACCCTTAACACCCATTGACTTAGAAGACTTTGGTCAGAGGAAATGATGGCATCTTGCAGAGAAAGGACACAGCACATCAGGTCATCTTCTGGATATGTTGGCTCACAGTGCATTTTTTTTTTTCCTTTTAATTTCAGCAAGGTGCAGGGCTGATGTAGCCATAGGTTACCAAAATGCAAAAGGACCTGATTACTTTCTTGTTAGAGAGTGGTTAGCAGGAAGGATTCACAGCCACTGCACTGCATTGCTGCTGTGGGGATTGTTAATATTCCAAAACACACAAGGCAGGAGCCACATGGATTAACCTAGAAGGAAGCCAGTGCCTGGCTTGTTTTGAAATATCCTCTTCCACCACTGCAAACTGAATGTGTTTCTGGAACCAGACACAGCTTTCTAAACCAGCCTGTTCAGGCAGGCAGTGCCAGCTTAGAGCCTTGAAAACCATAAATACAGCTTGAGCAACAACTGAACCGCAGCACTGCTCAGACACAAGTGCTTTCCCACCCAAACAGCTGTTCTGCTGTGACAGCCAAGAGCAAGGGGGAAGGTAAGGCCCCAGCGGAGCTGCAGCTCTGGGACTGGAGCAGAGGCTGTACCCAGGCTCAAAACAGTGCCAACATCATCCTCCCCACCCTGAACTGAGCTCAGCAAATGCAGTGTAATTAAGGGGGGGAAGGCATGGTGTTTTGCACACAGGCAGTGAAGAGTGTTAGCTGCATGTTAGCTTCAGCAATGGACACACTATCTGAACGTGTGTTTGCACGCCCCATTTGAAGTCTAGCAGCCTAGCCATAACAGCTTCAGTATTGCACTATACTGCATAACTCTGTAAAGGTGGCATTTTTTTATAGCAACTTCAGCTATTTGGAGCCCTTTGATAGTGGAGTGCTTTAGAAGAAGGCGAGTCTGCTATTCCTAGAGAAGATCGCTGGCCTGTCTCCAAGTCTTATAAGATCATTGGGGTGTCACTGGGTTTGAATAGGGATGCTATAGTGGAATTTGGGGGAATTTTGCCATGCTCCTGCTCTCCTCTTTTGTGGAAAGGAAACACACAGCTGATGGCGGTTTGAGGCTTTTGCCAGTAGTGGTAGTGCCCAAGCAAGCCCATGTTTGGGAACTCCCTTGGCTCCTTTCTCTTGCTCCTGTCCTAAAAATAAGGTCAAATCCTTCCTCCAGCATTGAGAAGCCTTGGTCTGGTTCTGTGCGCAGTATTGTAGCCTCCACCTTTCTCCAGGACCCTCCTGTGCAGCCTGGCACCAGGCCGGAGATTAGCTCAGCTGGTGGTACATGGTCCTGGAGTAAAAGTGATGCTGCATTGCAGGGCTGCAAATACAGGGCTGCAGGCTGAAAGGGCAAAAGGATACTGAGGGCAGTTCAGTTAAACTTTTCTCCTTCTTGCCTTCTTCAAGGTTTTCTGTTCATGGATGAACACAAGAAGCAACAAGTTTGCAGTTCTGAATGGCCTGGGAGCTGCTCTTTCCAGATATACGAATACCCAGACAGTGTTCGAGAGCTCAGCCAGGTATGTGTGATCTGGACCCTGTGGGTTGCCTCCTTCCAGGTCCTGACAATGGAGAGTCCTGAACCACTGAGCTTATTTCATTTTTAACCACAACCCAGCAGATCCCACACTTTGCTCGAGGCTGGCTGGGCTGCTCTGCAGATGATCTTGCGATGTTATGACAGTCCAGAGAGCCATTATTCCGAGCGCTTGCCAATCACCAGACTGCTGCCAGTCTGTGTCAAATGAAGCATCCCAGGCCTTGTCACATTAAATCCAGCAGCTCTTTCATTTAGAGCAGAGCAGTTTGTTTATTTGTGTTCCCTCCCCTCCTTTTGGGATGCCACACGCAATCATCTCAGGGGTTTGGTCTGCCTGTGCAGAGCCTGTAACCACAGCAAAGCTCAGTGCCCCTTGAAGAGCCCCTCATCCTTGGGCAAGCGATGCTGTTGAATGTTTTGCTGTGGTATTGTTCTGGAAAGAGATGGGTGTAAATAAGGGGGAAAGCATGGAATACTGGTATGGCTGAGATTGTGGTTCCAGTCAGTCCTCGTCAGTCATTCACACCAGTTCAAGGGCAGGGTGTCTCAGCCTGATGAATTGCACAGCGCTGTGCTCTGTTGTAAATGAGAATAAAAGATGCAGAGTAGTGTCACATCTGTTTGCACCAATCAAGGTGACACAGCACCTGTGTGCCTCAGTTTCCCTGTCTTGAAAATGGGAGGGGTGAAGAGTAGCACAGACTCTGGAAAGGGGAAGATCAAGCCAGGTGGTCTGCTGCAACCATATGGGGGGATGGAAATGAGAATAGTGTGGCTTCAGATGAGGATACAGAGCTTGCTTGCTTTCTCCACAAGCATTAGGGTACAGAGCTGAATTTTTCCGAGGCGGTATTGTGAGTGAGCAGGTGCCCTTGTTGTTGCTTCTAAACAGCCAATGCTCCTGGCCTCTGCAACCTCTCTGTGCAACACCACCAAGCATGACAGTGGTGCAGCAGTCATGTGGAAGGAGTGGGAGTGCTCTTGGAGCATGGGTTTCTCGGCTATGCTGCTGCTTGGGCAGAGGTGACTCCCAAGAGGAGAATTGTCCAATTCATGCAGGGGCTGCAGGTGGAGCGTGCAGAGAAATGTCTGTACAGAATGGAGGAAAAAAGGGAAAAATGATGATGAGCTGGCTGGAAACATGATTACAGGGAGGAACCAGGATCCTGCACACAATATTCCTCTTTCATCAGTTCAGATTACCCTGTCCCTGCAGGAAAGCCTCCTGAAACAAGTCTCTCTGTGTAAAGGATGTGAAGACTGGTCAGCTTCTGTTTCCTTCTTAGCTTGGGAGAACAGGAAAAAGAGATTTTTGTTTTCAGTTATAATGTGTCTGCAATAAGAGGTGGTTCATTTCTTGTCATTACTTGCTTTGGTGTTTATTTTGCCTCCTGTAGGATTTGAATTCAGATGTTATGATGGTTTTTTCCCTTTACAAGAATTAAAAGCAAATGCACAGTTAAAAGACAGAATTCCAGGGCTTCCAATCATTTGACAGAATGAAGTCTACAAGCCAAATTAACTGAGCTTCCTCATTACTGTTGTCACTTTGCATGCTGGCTGAATGTTCTTGAATTCAGCCCTGATCCATTGCAAAAAATATTTTCTTTACCTTTCTTGCAAGGGGGCCCCAAGCTGCTTAAAAGCAAGAGGTTTTAACTGTAGTCTTTTTCCCCTGGAAGAGTGGCTTTTATCTGTGGCTGTTTCTGGTTATTTCATGGTTATTGTGCAAATTCATGGGGAAAGTTTCCCTATGGAGGAATGCAGATCTCTTCAAGGAAGAAGGATGCCTACTGCTTTTAAGGACTGTCTTCTAACAAAACCTTACACAAATCCCCATTTGAGATGCCACTTCCATACCAATGTCTCTTTAAGAAAGCGTAATGATAAATCTAGCTTCATTATCCAACATATCTAACAATCAGCCCAGTGACATCCTTTCCTTTCATTACACGGAATAGAGATTGACTCATTGGGTGACTCTGCTTTCAGTTGAAACCACATACAGTAACTGGAAACCCAGGGAGACTCTGCTGTCTCCATGGAGACAGCACTCTTACAACTTAATGTGATCAACAGATGCTGCAATAATCTTGAAAGATGGAGAAAATGTTTCAAACCGAGTGTTGTTTATGGTGGTTCAGTGGATGTTCAAATTCGCTCTGTTATGACTGGGCTCCGTGTAAATGCACTCTCTTTTGAAAACACACAGACATGTGTATTGAGGGAAAAATCTCTCACGTGGATAAAGCAACTAGGAAGTGGGCCACCGCTTTTCTGTTCTCAGCATCTGCCCTTGGGGAGTCACTGTAACTTCCTCTTCTATCCCGGTTTATCCGTAAAATGGGGCAGTGCTAGTCATCCAGTTAATGGCTACAGCATCTTTTATGCTCTGGGGTGGGTGACTGTTATGAGATGAAACTAGTAGGATTCTGATGAATGAGTCTATAATCTCAGCGAATTGAATAGGGATCTCCCTCTGTGCTGTATGAGCTAATGTTGTAGCTGACATCAAGATTTCCAGAGCAGATTTATAATTCTGTTTCATTTTCCTGTGAAACCTCTAATGAGTGATCATTTCCCACTGTATCTTGTAAGCTGTTGTAAAGAAATGACCTGTTTCCTGCCTACCCTGCTCTGATAACTGCTGTAGCCCCCATTACTGTCGCATCTGGACCCCTTGCATCAGTCCCCAGGGCTAGGGAGACACAGTCCTCCTCAAACAGAAGGAAGGGCACGCAGATGCCAGTCCCGCATCAGAAAAATTCCTGGAGCGTAACTATTAGAAAGGATGGTCCAGATGCAAGGGCTGGTTCAGAAAGCCTTCATTTCACTGATTGCTGGAGCTGGGAAGGTATAAATTCATGCTGTCCTTTTTTGTTATTCTTCCCCAAAGCATCCTCTGCTGGCCACTCTTGGAGATAGGCTGCTTGGCTGGAGGGACACTTGCTCTGAATTCCTGTTTTGCTCTTAAAGTCTAGTGGCTGTGGAGAGTGGAGGATTTTTGTGTTTTTCCTTTCTTCATTGGGTTTTTCATGAGGGAGGATTAATCTTTGATAATACAGTGGCATTTAGAGCTGTGCTAGGTGCTTTACAGACATAGCAGGGAGATGCAATCACCAGCTCAGAAACCGTGAGAGCAGTCTATAGAGGAAAGACAACCTAGACCAGTTTTATAGGGAAGAGACTATCGGCTGTGGCAGGACTGCCTTCAGAAGCAAAGGAAGCTGGTCAGGGTGTCTGTCCGTCTGTACCTCTGCTGCCCCAGCTCACAGCTCAGTGCCTTCGCTGACATGCTGGGCAAGGTAATGTGAGCTTTCTGGCATTAGGGAGCACTCAGGCAGTCCCCTCTACTGGCAGAGTCACGTAGCTGAATCTCTTTGCAGATGGGCAGCAGTTAGTGACTTCAGCTACACAGCTACATTAAGGAGAAGGCATCTTTCCAGTCTGGAAATCACGTACAGAGCCTTCAACGGAGCAGGATGCAGTCCTACCTCCCAGCTGCCATTCTTTCCGCCCCACCCAGGGCCAACCTTCCTTGCTTGCAAGACCCTTACTCAACCAGGCTCCTAGGCTGGACCCTTGCCCTTGATAAAAGGTGCTCAGCATTGTGAAGTCTCCCCTCCCACGCACCTGGGGGTCAGGAGTTTCTGGGCAGAAACCATCTGTTGACACTTTTTGGATATCCACCCTTGGAGAGATCCTCACCCATGCAGTCCAAGTCAATGGACTCCCCATCCAGTAGCTGGTTTCCATGTCGCTGTATATGTACATGCAAGGAACTGTAACCCATAGTGCAGCCATAAATGTCAGCAAGGATTATTGATCAGGGTCTGTCTCCAAATAATGACAGGAACGCATCTCCTTTCATAAAGGACAGGATTTCTAATTCAATGAAAGGAATTCCTCAGTGAAGTCCCAGATAGACCCATAAGATCAGCCTGATTATTTTTTAAAGCCTTGCTTGCTCCGAATAAGGCTGAAAATTAAATTAGCTATGAGTGAGACAGCACTGGCCAATCACTCAGGGAAGCTGAAGGACAGCTTATTGATTTTCATGTTTCAAAAAAAATTAAATGATATCCCTTTTTGTTATTTAAAATGCTGCTTAAGCAATTTAGTAATGTGATGTTGGAGGCCCAGTTCCAGGCTCTGAATCGGATGAAGGAGGGGGAGAGATTTCCTTTGACAAGAGAGCTAGGTGGAAGAAAGATTTAGTGTAATTGCCTTCCCTTCCAAATAATTGATGATGCCAAAAGAATGGCTATATTTTACCAGCTTCCTCTCCTGCATACCATTTATTAAAGATATAGTAATTAATTATGTAAATAGTTGATTTATAATCAACAACACTGGTAGTTAATTGATTTTTTTATGTGTGAATTTATATGATGGGAAAATACTGATAAGGTGATTATACTGTCCTGCCAAGCTGCAGCACCCTTGAGGAGAGGAGGAGGTGGTCCGGTGAGTCTCAGTAGATGGATTTCTGGTCCTTTCATTGGGAATTTAACCCTTCTCCATCCCTGGAATGAAACTGGTATTTAAGGGATCCCATCTGTCCAGAACAGAGACTCCTTACTCCAAGGCTGTGTGGAAAGCATGTTCCAGGAACTGCTGTCTCTTTTAGTCAGAAATGAGCTCTGCTCAGCTGCTTCAGAAGGGGCTGGGTGGAGAGTGCCAGCCATTTCCCAACCCTCTGCAGTGCTTCTTGGATTGAACTGTAGTGCATGATTTCTCTCCCCCGCTGCCCCACCCCTTCCCTTCGTATTGTTTCAGGCAAATCTTTCAGAAACAGCTCTGAATCAAATGAATGTGCAGTTATAAATAAAATATCTTCTCCTCCCCCTTCTCCCGTCCAACCTCAAATCTTGAACCTTTGCCCAAGCAGGAGAATGGGAAATGCTTCAAAATGCAAACAGTGGCTATAAGGTGCTGGTTTGTGCTGTGCCCCTGTTTCCAAGGACCCCAAGGAACGGCTTGAGGACATCTGGGTGGTCTTAACCCTTCAGCATGGAGGGAGGGAAGGTTTGGTGTGAGCTGGGTCTCCTTGAGCTTATCCAAATGCTACTAAGGCTCTTTTCACCTACAGTTCAAGTGGTGTGTGCTTTTGTTGGCTGAGGGTGAAAATGCCGTTCCATCCCAGTGGCTGCCAGTGTGGGGGAAAAGCTCTCCGTCTCTTTCTCCCTCTCCCAATTTCTGCAGTGTTGCTGGCTTTAGAATCAGCCACCTTGAGCTCATCTAAAGCATCCCGTGACCCTTGCTGGACAAGAGGCTCATGCGTTGGGCCTGGCCTCTCTCTTGTGTGCCGCAGGTGATTTGGGAACTTAGGTGGTGTGTAAATCTGTCCCATGCTGCCTGAAGTTCCTTGACCTTCAACTAAGACCTGAGCTGCCTCTTCTCCGTGATGAGTCGACACTATTAATTGGAAATCCAATTTTGGAGGATGGCCAGGCTAATGCTGAGCCAGCATCACTTGGCTCTGCAGGCAGGATATAGGACATGCCTTGGTCTATCTATAGCTGGGGAAAGTCAGCTTGTTCTGTCTTATTGCAGGGGAAAGTGGGGTAAATAGGTCCCAATTCCTACCTCACCAATCTGGCACCTCACATGGCTTTACTTTTTCCTATTACTAGCTTGTGGCAAGATGAACTGCTCAACAGAACTGCCAAGCAAAGACTTTTTTACCTGATCCCTGACAGCACTCAGGGCAAAATGGCATCAGTCCTCTGCAAGTAAGGCACCCCATCAAGGTCCCTCCAGTGTTGGTGGAAAGCAGTCGGTGAGTGTCCTTCCACACTGAACACTGACCCAAGGGCAAGTTCATTTGCCCTCAGAGAGGCTGATCCTGGTCCCCCTTGATTGCAGAGGGAGCTGTGATTCAGAGCACTGTTGTGAACTGCTTCATGTGATGGCAAATGAGCTGCTCCTCGGAGTGCTCACTGCTCACACGTGCAGCACGTGAGATCATCATGTTCCCGCATCCCAGATGGGGGATTCTTCAGTGTACCCTCAAAATGCGAAACAGTTGTAGAGCTGCTTTTCAAAGGAGCCTGTTGTGTTACATCATCCAAGGAGTAAACAAGACACACAGTTCTGGTGAACAGCTTCTCCAATCCCAAAAACCATGCTTAGCACAGACCTTGCGGTCAGAAAAGCAGCTTTTATTGACATCTGAGTAGAAGGCTGATTGACACTGTGTGTCAAACAGCAAAGAGCAGGAGGTGAGCAACAGGACAACACTCCTCTCAGCTGAGAGAGGGGTCTGGTCTGGCCAGTGCTTGACTGCAATCTCCAAATTTATTTGTGATCCACCCAGTATTCCTGTTTCTTGATCCCAGGGTTTAAGCATAGTGCAGAAACAGAAAGGCAAAGGGCAGGTTGCAGACTGTGATACAGATGGGAAGCAGACGATAGTGAGAAGGCAAAGCTCGACAAAGATTGACATGGAGGACAGGGCTGAATGCCAGGCATGGACACAAGGCTGGTGACACAGACATTCACTGCTGCCTCACATGGGATATTTCATGTAAATCCTCTGCCCTCCCTTTTTTCTGCTTAGGTTGGACAATCTCAGGGATGCACTTCCCATGGGTTTGTGCATACCCCATGGTGTAAAGGGGTAGGGAAATGCTATAGTGGTCTAAGAGGCAGTGGTAGACTGTCTGATGGTTGGTCCTGGGCAGTTGTGTATCACAGCATCGGCAATCAGTGCTGAGATGTGAGAGTGGCTGACAAGGGCTGTGCTAAGCCAGAGCTGATCAATTCCAATCTGATTAATACTAACTGTTTATAAAGTGTGTCAGACCCAAACGTGTATCCAATATTAATTAATCTTCTGAACTGCCCTGGGAAGTAGGGAGGAAAGGAAATATTGTGTCTATTTTTAATGGAAAGAAACAGTTGGGAGTAATTGATTAGGTTGTGCTTGGAGCTTGTGGGTTATTTCTGCTTCTCCATTTGTCTTGGACATTTATAGGGAGGTTTGGTGGGCAGGGCCCGGCTTTCAAGTCCAGCATTGGGGGCGGGGGCATTTCTGCACGGTTGGGCACCACTCCAGGAGGTGCAGAATGACTGATTCATTGCAAGTCCCTATCGAATTGTTAAGGAATTCTCTGCTGCTGGGTCTGCATTCGGAAAGGGGAGATGTCCCTGGCAAGAGGCTGCCTGTCCCCTGCAGGTGCTTTGTTCTGGCCAACAGGCATGGCAGGGCACTGTGGGTGCATTCAGGGCCACGCAGGTGCAAGAAGGCTGCTAATACATGACCAAGGTCTCTGCAATGCTAGGGGAGCTAAGGACAGGAGGGCTGTCCCTTCAGACACCAAAGCCAAGTACAATGGTTTGAAGGTGAGGGAATCCAGCTCAGTTTGGTCTGTGCCCTTGGGAGAGCCCAGTGCATTATCAACACAGGCTGAAAAGACCCCCTTTGCTTCAAAGGCCATTGCCTTGTGCACAGCATCTCTGCTTCTTTCCAGGTATCATTGTGTTATCTCCCATTTTTGCCACATCACTGAGAAAGCAGATGAAATTACAAAATCTGGGCCTTAGTTTTAATTTCAGTTAGGCTTTTGATTGATGCAGTAAAGCCAGTGGAAACCTCTGGTGCAGGCACAGCTCTGTGATGCCCATGCAGGGCATCACATTGTGTGCCCTGCCAGCTTTGAGGGTTCCTGGCAAAGAGCTTCCAGACCCTGCAGGTGGGAGCAATAAGTTTTTCAGCTGCTTTGCCTAATAACAAGCAAGTTCCAGGGCCCTCATTTGGTCTCTGTGTGTAGCCCCAGTGTGTTGATGGGGATGGAAATCTATGTCAAAACAACAGCACCTTAAACAGCCCTGTTGAATCCTCAGGAATCGCTCCAGAGCTTGGGCCAAGACCCTCTGCTGCTTGTGACAGCCCTGTCAATAAACACAGTACTTTCCTCTCCATGCTGGGGAATCCAGGGCCTTTCACAAGCACTAGAATTTGCATAAAACACTTAAAACTCACGTAAATAAATCTAGACAGACAGATCTTGCAAGAGCCAAATGAAATCATAAAGCTCTGGGTTTTAATTAGTCTTTCACCCTTGCTATATCAAATGATCATCATTGCTCATGTCAAACTGGTGCTTATTCTGGGATATAAAAAAAAAGTCTGAGTCCCCTGACAGGGCTGAGGGATATAAAGGTGGAGGAGGGAGATGAACAGCCCTATGGGCCCAAATGGTTCCTGGACTGTGGTTTCTCTGGCACAAGACTTGCTTGGGGCTTTCTAGCACAGATGGACCAGAGTTTCCCTCCCTATTTCACCTAGGGGTGGTGGGGACAGGGCAGAGAACTCCAGGGAAGGAGTTGCACCCCCAGGTATCCCAGTCTCACACATGCTCCCAAGGAGCAGAGCAGGGTCGGAGGTTCTGTGCCCGGGGCAGACCTGGCCTGGAAACATGAACTGTGTGGCAGGTCCCAAGCCAGCCCCAACTGAGGGCAGCACGAGGTGGCCTGATGTCCCCTCCAGACACTGGCAGCCACTCGGCATCTGGCAGACGAAGCTTGTGAGTTTTTTTTTTTTCCTCCTTTCCCTTCATGCTGCCATCTATGCAAGCACAGGTGGTAGATACAGAGCTGTTGTTAAGGGTTATTAAAGATCAAATTTTTTTTTCTGCTCTCCCTTTGATTGATGCCTTAATAGACCCATCCAGATGTGATAAGGTCAAATTTAAATTTAATCAGTTTTGTTAATTTTTTTTTTAATTCCTGGGTGATGCATAAACACACCAGAGTGTTGGGAAGGTGCCAGCAGTGGGGGAGCCTGTGATAACTTTTTATCTCAGCTTCTGTCCAAATCATTTTAATGACAGGCTGCTGAACTGTGGGGTTCCAGAGCTTTCCAGGAAATCCTGGGCATGGAACCTTTCTTGATCAAGAAATTCCTATAAAACACTAGAAAATTCAGAGAAGGTGCTGGGAAGGTTCCTGGCTGGGAAATCCTTCTAGACCCGGAATTCCTGGAAAGCACCAGAAAATTCCTACAAATCTTCCACAGCACAGCATCAAATCTTGCCCTAAAATAGGTCTGAAAAAGAGCATGTTGTCAGATTCATGCATCTTGCCCTCAGCTCTGCAGCTGCATTGTGCCGTTCCTCTTTTGGGAGGTGAAGGGGGGTTGTTTCAAGAAGGGACCGTGCAGAAATCCAGGTGCCTGCTTTTGGTAACCCCTTTTAAAAGGATTAGCCCTGATTTCTGCTTGCCTCAGTTTTTCTCCTTGGTAAAGAGAAGTCATAGCGTGGGAGAATGATGGTTTTTTGAAGTGCTGCTTAGTCATTTGGTCACAGTGACAACTTCTGGGTTCATAAATGTCAGTGAAACAGTGGGGTGAGCAGGACTTGCAACTAGACTTTAGGTGAAATGGTAATGTCTTAAACAGCAGTACGATGCTCCAAAACACAATCTCTCACTGCCATCATTTCCTACCCGTAAGCAGAGCAAGCTCTGCTGCAGAACTGTGCTGCTATTCAGGTGCTACAGTTGCGTGGCTGATGCAGGGTTTATATCTTGTTTATTTGATGAGTTTAGCTGTTTTTCTTCAACACTTATGTCTGGAATCAAGTGAATGCGTCAGCCTCAGCATTCTATTATGCTTGTTCCTTTCCTAGTTTTTGCTTTATTGGCCATTCCCTTCAGTTGGCCATTGCTTCCATCAGGGCAAGAGATAGTTCGCAGAGGTGTGCTGCACTGGGTGCAAGACCTGGAGGAGGGACCTGACCTCGCCGAGGGCAGCTCAAGATGGGAGTAGCTCTCATTAGGCTCTGGTTACTATTATGTTAGCTGATATTTAAACAAACGTGTAATTGTTAAAATGACCGTTCTCTGTGCCTTAATGCAAACAGCACAACAAGAGCAGCACCTTGTTAGAACTTGTTTGCATTGGCGATATTTGCAGCAGGTTAGCCACCATGTGTTGTGCTGCTGGAGCATGTTAATAGGGCAGTGTTCACCCTGCAGCTGAGATGGCTCCAGAGACTTGGGGACTTGGTGAGTGGCCTGGCTGTGGCCAGTGCAGGGTGCCCAGTGTCTTTGCTTGCCCGGAGTATTTCATTGCTAACTCACTCCCGAGCATAGTTTTGGCTAGTCTGAATACTGACTGTCCCAGATGACACATGGGCAGGGTATAGGGACTCAACCCAATAGGCACTCCGGCTGCAGCAGTGATGAGGGCTTTTGGGGAGAAAGAGGAAGAGTTCAGCTATATGGCAACTAACCAATCCATGCTATTTACCCTCAGGTGAAAGACCGATGTGTGGCCTGTTTGTTTTGCTTCGCTATATTTATAGCTGCAGCCAAAGTGCCCATGCTGTGGGGAAGAGCTGCCAAGCGTAGGCCAGCACTTGGTGGATTGGGCTGTAGCAGCTCAGGGCTAATCCACTGCATTTGCATTGGCACAGAGGTGATGAACTCAGCTGCATCTTACCTCCACAGAGCCCAGCAATGGGGCTAAGCTCCGGTGCGAACAGTGTAGGTCTGGATTTAAGAACAGACTTGGCTCCTACTTGACTGTCAGTGTAGACACATCCTTAGTGTTTTCATTGCTGGGGGAAACAAACCCTTTGGCGTGTGCTTCCCTTCACACCCTGTGCGGATCCAGCTGTCTCTGCTTTCTCTCTGCTCACAAGCAGATGGTGGAGCGAGAGAGGAGATGCCTCAGGTGAGTCGGGCTGGGAGCTGCGTGGAGACACAAGTGTGAAGAGACACATCCTTGTGTTGTCAAAATATTGGGATGTCTAGTTAAACCAGAACAGAAGGGATTGCAAAAGCCACCAGCTCCCCTGGTAACAGCACAGGGGTCTGTGTGTAGGCCGGGAGCTGGGGGAGCATGCAAAGGTGGGGGTTAGCACCGAGCTGCAGGTGCTATAGGTGGGCTGTGCACCCTGAAGGCACCCTTGCACTGCAAACAATAACAGGAACATTTAAATGCCATAAAGCTCATTTTATCAGGGAGGTGGTTTGTACCAAAAGCAGTTGTTGCGCACGGTTCCTTTGATGGGTCTCAGCAGATAGCACCAATTATAAAATTATTAACAAACAAATGTGCTCCTTTGCTCCAATTAAATGATAAGGGGCAGATTTTTATCATTATCAGATTACAGGCCCATATTGTGCTGATAATAAAGCAGGCACTTTCCAATACGTTACCTCCAGCATGGCTCCTTAGATTATTGTTTGGCTGTAGAAGAAATAAAAAGAACTTTGCAAAAGCAATAACAATGCTGGAAGTGTCTTTATCACAGACCGTTCTAGGGAGTGTAACAAAAGGGGCACAAAATGACTCAAGCCGATGACAATGAGGATAATAAGAACATCAGGAGCGGGGAGGGTGCCCCCACAGCAGAGCACTGGGCCAGAACATCTCAAGTCTGTTAAAGAGAGAAAGCCTTAAGAGGGAGTTCGCTTCAATCAGGGAGGCAGTGTTCTGCAGCCTCTGGAAAAGTGAAAAGAGCCACAGGAGGAGGAAGAAAGGAATATTAAAAGATCTTCTGGGGGTGGGAGGAGTGTTTCTCTCCTATTCTTTTTCCCCTAAAAAGTCGGGTACGATTTGGGCTGCAGCTACAAATGCGCAGTCCCTCTTTTACTGGCTGAAATCTGATGTTTCAGAGGTGATCAAATGTAATTAGGCAGCACAGTACTAATTCAGCTGCCATGTGATATGTTGAAGGAGGAGAATACCAACTGCATGGGAGGGGAGGCAGAATGAATTTCCCCTTCCTGACCCTGAAGCAATCATACCTAGAAGCCTGAAAGCTGATTTTATTTTCTTTTCTGCAGGGGAGAGACAGCAGTTTAAGGAAAAGAGAGTCCTACTCTGTATTTGACTCTCTGCCTTGCTATGTGTTAGGTTGTTAGACTGGTAAAATATGTAGAGGATGTGATTCCCTTCCTGTACTGGCATAAATCAGAAGTCACCCTAGCTGTGCTGATTTACACTAGCCGAGGGTTTGGCTTAACAAAATTATAACAGCATAAAGCTGGTTAGGAGGAAAGGTCAAGCCTGCCATATCTGTCTCAAAGCATGGTGATATCAGCCATGAAATTGTGATCATGACTGATCAGGGAACCTCGTCATTAAGTGATTAATTATTATTAATTATTATTTATTACTGTAGCACCAGGGAGCCCTTGTCACATCTATGTTAAGTTCCTTGAACCTGGATCCATTCCAAGTTTTCTGAAGTCCTTGAGTTTGCAAAGCAGAGCTGCTGATTTTGTAGGAACAGATCTTGGGGTTTAATACTCCTGGGACCTGCAGTTCTCAAAGGAAAAGTGCCATAATGTGTGCGTTGCTTGAGGGGGCAAGACAGGTGGTCCTGTAAGGAGCCCAGCAAAGTAGAACTGGAAAATAATAATGTTGTGAAAATGGTGAGCTGAAGTTACACAGACTTCTGCTTAACTCAGGGATGGTTCTTTGTGTGTGTACGTGTGGCTACAGGCTCAAGGGCTTCTAACTACCCATCCCTAATGATCAGATCAAATTGTCTCAGAGGGCTAATTCCAATGAATTTTGCTCTCATTTTCACTGATGTAAATCACAACTCCTCTCTGTCAGCAGAGCTGGGCTGGATTTACACCCAGCGTAACAGAGGTTGGAAAGCATCTGCACTGAATTCCTGCCAGTTCTTTTCTGAGTCTGTCTGCAGAGACTCCAGAACCGAGTGACATTGGCTTTCCCAGGCATCAAAGGGCCACTTGAAAGGCTAATTAATGTTATCTCTGTGCCAGATCAAGGAGGTAAAGGATGTTTTCTTGTCCTGATGCAGCACCAACATGTGCAGTTTTACAGCTCCGGCCTGTTGGCTGCTGATTCTGCTTTCGTTCTCAGTTACCCTGCACACAAAAAGGTCTATTTTATTTATTTGTATGTTTTTGCTTCCTGGGGAGATCTTCAGCTGCGAGCTGAGTCAGCAGGATCTCTAGTCAA
>NW_009233032.1:14579-26980 GCF_000690835.1 Fulmarus glacialis | reverse complement strand
GGGAGCCTCGTGCCCTGCAAGACACTGAAACCCTGTGATGTTTAGCCTGACAGGAGAGAACTCTTTGCTTTCAGTGTGCCACATCACTCTGTTTCGCCTCCCATCTTTCCCTGCAAGCAGGAAGCAGCCCTCTTGAATATAATTTCTATTGAAAGCAAATGGTGTCTATGTCTGATTAGTTCTGGCTTGAGGCTGTATCAACAAGCTCACTGTTGGTCCTGCATTTGCAGCCTGGAATGTTTTAGGGCACTTGAGTCTGACAGATTCATGTTTATTACATTAAACCATTTTATCATTGACTCGCCAAAGTGTTATTCTCCCAGCTGGAAAGAGGCAGTGGGAAAAAAAAAACCCAGCTACACCACTGGCCCAAGTGCTGACAAAAAGGCCAAATCCTACAGCCTTCATCTAGGCAGAGCCTCAGAAGGCCTAATTCTGCTCTTGTTCAGGGCCTGATCCTGCCTCTGCTGTAGTAAGTGTCAAAGCTGTGGTAGGAGAAGGGCCAGGCTGTTATGCTCTGTTCATGTTAATCAGGAGAGATCCCTCTGAAATCAGTGGAATTAGATTGAGACACAATGCTGGGCAAGTGAGAATCAAACCAGGCAGGTTCCGGTCTGCTGTGTGGGCCAGGGGCTCTGCTGGGCTCACCCTCAGTGTGTCCCTGTCCTCATAAAGCGCAGACCAGACCCCTTCTCCCCCTCCAGGAGCTGCAGCCATTTCATAGTGCTAACATCAGCAAAACTGTCTGTGTCGGCAAACAAGACTCACAAGACAAAGAGGGAGCTGTGAGGGGAAGTGCCTTTGCTTTTGTTTTAGTCTTTTGCTAAGCCATTTCTGTAACTGCAACTGTACAAACAGAGTAAGTCACCTTTTCCCCCCAAAAGTCCAGGGCCTCAAGACTGGGCAGGATTCTGTTCACATTTCCTCTCTGGGGATAGGGTTTCCATTACACCAAGGCCCCTCTGCTTCACTCTGGCAGCCTAAAAATGTCTTGAAAGGATTGGAAAATGTCCCCTGCCAGCTTCCCTTGCTCAAGAGAGCTCCCCGGCTCACACAGGGCTGGCAGAAGGCCTTAGTCTCCAGCAGAAGCCTCTGCTCTGTGGGGAATCCCAAGGGGAAGAGCTGTGGTCTCTTTCAAAACAAAGGTATAAATTTCAAAACATCCTGTGGAAGGGAAAATACCAGCTCCAACCAGAAAAAGGTTTTGAAGCAATCAGACTGTTCCATTTAAAACCAACTGGAGTCTGGCAGCCTCCTCCATTATTTTTCTTTCTTGTTTAACATCTAAAAGTCTCTGAGGAATTTCCTGGTACATTTGCTCTGCTTCACCACAGGTCTCCACAGAATGACTGTAACAGGCAGTGTGTGGCCTGACACTTGGCTTTGTCATTCTGCCCATCCTGTCATTCTGATAGAATAATCAGAATAATACTTAATATTTCCCAGAAGTAACTTCTGTCTAGGACTCCTACAGGTGTTTTACCAATTTTATTGGCAGCTGCACATCATCTCAGCAAGACAAGGGAGACCAAAGAATGGCAGGTACTGAAGGTAATCAGAAGTGAGCTGAAAGTTAAGAATTTTAACCTAAACTAGTTGTTCAGGCTTTCCTTGTCAACGAAGGTGAGAGATACAAACCCCCAGAGTACAGATGTCCTGTAATGGGGGGTTAACAGTGTTTGGGAGACCAGAGAGCAAGTGAATAGCTGGAGTTGGTTAGGGCAAAAGGTTGATGCTACTTACCCAGAGCAATCTGGTATGTGGGGTTCCTGGGAAATGTATCTTTACCCTCATTTTATAGATGCAAGACAGCTAGAGAAGTGACAGGCAGTAGACTGGGGAGTGGCAGAGCTACAATGCACATCAGGCTTCCTGAATCCCAGGCCAATTCCTTGTCCATTAAACAGCACAGCCCTCCTTGCCTGCAAATTGTCTTTCAATCCAAGGCTCTGTTCACAGTCCCAGTCATTTGCAAATTTAAAGAACAGACAATAAAATAGATGAAAGCCAATCAGAAACTAAGGAAAGTCCATTAAGATCACACTTGGTAACCCTTCATTTAGCTAACCCGTTCTTTAAAGAAACTGGCTGAACATCTGAAGTGTGTTTGCTCTGTAGACAGATAACTCTGAAAGTAGAACCTGGTCTCTAAAGAGCTTTAAGCTTTCTTAAAAGGAAGCAAACGACTCTGTGTCAAGCCACATAAGACATTAATCTTTAAATGTTACGCAGATGACTGGGGAAAGAGGCCATTTGTTACAGGAGGGGAAAAAAGGAGAGAGATTTTTTTTTTTTTTGGCTGTGCTGCCAGGAGAGCCAATTCCCATCTGTGGGTTTGATGCATTGTTTCATAAGTAACAGTGTTGGTTTTGCACGGGAGCAACTCTCAGAAACCATAACATTTAATGCAGAATGAAATGTGTTCTAGGAGAGAGGTTTTCTTTGCTATTTTTGCAGTCAGTGGAGCGGGATGTGTCTCAGAAAGGTGCTCTCCCTAATGCTCTTGGATTCTGCAGGAAAGGCATCTCGTTTGTGGTCCTGGTATTGAATGTTGCTCTGTGCACCATAGACCATTTCTGGGATATTTTTGTCTTCAAAAACTGTTGCTATTGCAGAAAGTTGAACTAGAAAACACATACATTGTGTTGTCCTGGGCAAGAGACATTCTTTTTGTTTGTTGTTCTTTGGTATATCTTAGTTTGAAAACAAGTAATTTGGGCTAATGGAACATGCTGTTTGTGCAGAAAAGAGGGCATGGCACTGAAAGTATTGGAAACTGCTGTTGTTAGGATCCTGTATTTACGCTGATGTAGAGCAACAAGTCTGGATGTAGAGCAGTTTCCCAAAGGTGGTTCCCAAGACAGGCAGCGATGCTGTGAAGCTTGGTCATCATCCTCTGCTAAATGAGTCAGATGACCTCCTCTTGTTGGGAGGAAAACTGGTGCTGAAGTCAAGAATCCTTACGGCAATTTTCTTTACGTGGATGTAGAAAGGTCTGGTTTCTAGAGCAGGGGAGGAATCCCACAGCCTAAAACAACAGCTCCAAACCTTTTGTACATAAACACAACTCAAGCTTGTTCCGTGTCTCTGCCTCCCCACAAGAGACACACGGTTGTGTTTGACTTTCCTTCTCTGCCCCTTTTCTCATTCCCTCTCCAGATTAAACCAGGAATCCCCCTCTTCCCTTCCCCTTCTCAAAGCATTCACACTCAGGGCAGCTTTACATTTCCTTTCTGTTTTCAGTGATGCATGCACTTAACTGCAGCTATTTTATTGAGGAGTAGCAGTTAAAAACGTACCAGTCTGTGTGGTTTATCCCAACTTATAGTAAGAGTCTGACCTTCCTGTTAGAGATGGCTCTGCTTTGCATGCAAGAAATGTTACCAGAATGCTGCTTTACCCTCTGGCACGCTTACCTCTCTACAGGCATTATCAAAGCACTAGCTATCATTGCTATACCACTCCAGCACAGCTTCTCCTAATGATAATATTTTTCTCGTCTTAAAACAACTTGAACGACCATGACTAAGTACCCAGCAGGTCAGTCAGGAATAATCAGGTTTCTGCCTGCGTCTTTCAAACAGAGGAAGGCCTGTAAGGCATTTTCGGGTCTCTGCGTCACACACCCAGGCTTTGGAGGAATTGCCATTAATGGCTGGGAATGTGTCTTGGCTTTTCTCTTAATCTCTTATCACAAGATTAGCTAATGTCTGCAAAGCCCAGGAGGATTGGGTAATGATAAGGGATCATCAGGCAAGATGGAAAGATAAGTATTGTTCTCTAAGAAACCAGCCCGGTTGCTTCCAAGGAGATAATTATCTCCTGCTCTCCGCAAGTGCTCTGCTCACACAGGCCCCCATCCCAGAGGCCCTTCGAGCTGCCACTGACATCCTCCCGCCTGCAATGGGGCACAGCAAAGCAGCAGTGGGGGAGTTAGTTCCCGGTTCTCCGCAACCCTGCGGAGAGCTGCAGAGTCTCGCACTTCATGTGAGAGTGTGCAGTTGATGCCCTCCTGCTCCGCCTGGGCCACTCGGGGCTTTGCACAGCCCTTGCAGCCTCTGGCTCCGGGATCCCAAGTACCATGTGGGGTCAGAGACCACCCTTCTTGTGTGGAGAATATTTGGCATCATCAGCCCCACTGGTAAAAGGGAGGATGGAAAAGTCACCTCTCTTTTTCTCTGCTCCACAAAGTGGTGGAAGAGCAGAGCAAACATCCTCCTGGATATCTGTGTCTCAGCACACAGAGTAGTGGGGCAGTCGCAGGCGATGGAGCAGTTTGAGACATTCCTTTCCATCAGCTGCTCGTAACTTGTCTCAGCTGAGACATAGTCGCCCACAGTACATGCACATTCCCAGCTGTTCCGGTGGAAAATGAGACTGATTCCTCTAATCCGCCTCTCCCCATGACTGTGTCTCAGGGCTCCCTGGGGCAATTATTTCTTCAGAGCTGATGTTTTGGTGAACAATAGTTCATATCGCCGCAAAGCAAGAGTCAGGTCTCCAGCAGAGCAGGAAGGGCAGGAGCAGCCATCCTAAAACTGCTGGTGATTTTGAACTGAGGAATGGGAAATGGGTTCGTTTCCTCCACATTTTGGTGGTTGCGGCACAAGCCACAGGGGAGGTATTGGAGAGGCACCGGCTCCCAAACCGCACCATCTTCAGGGGAGAGTTAGATCTGGGCCTCTTTCAGAGTGGACTGAGGACTCCAGCACGTGGGGAGATGGAGGCCGGTCCTGCTGCCCACTTAGCAGCCCCTGGTTCTCCTTCCTCCTGCACTCCTTGCTGTTACAAACATGGTTAGTTTGGATTTACGCCTTTAGAGGCTCTGTCTGTGCTACTGACTATCCATTTCATTATCTGCTTGTAATTGTTTTGTCTTCCCTGATCTTTTATTCACCTGTGATGAGTGTACAATCAGTTTTGCTCTCCTCTGACATGAGTTACATGCCTTTTGAACCCTGACTGCTTAAACTCTCTTCCTTCTTCAAGTAAATTGGTTCCCATAGAGCTGTCCACTAGTGTGACTCCATTCACTGCCTGAATTACATCTTCCCAGCTGACGGATTGCTTGAGGGTTTTGTGGTCATTGTGCTAGCCTTAGAAGTTAGTGGATGATTATATTCCCAACCTGGTCAGCTTTTGTTGTTTTCTGAGACTTTTCTTTTTCCACTCTAAATATTAGTGACTGATGTCCAGCCTTCAGCCTGACTGTTCTCATCCTATTGGAGCCCACAGCTGCAAAGGAATATTACAGTTATCTATAAGTTGAGTCGCACTTTTGGGGCCCCTTCCTGGCTGATATTACTTAGTGTGAGGACCTGCCCCCAACCTTCACTGCATTTCAGTAAGAGATGGATGCCTGAATAGGAGTTGAAACCTGCTAGGCCCTGCACCGTTGCATCTCATAGTTTTTATTTTGTACGTAAATATACGTAGATTGGTGCAAAACAGAGTGCATTTGAAGGATGAAGCTTGAGAGGCTGTGCTAAAAGGAGGAAGATGACTACAGATGACATGAGGGCCACGCTCCATCCCAGAGTCATACCTATGTCCCATGCGGCCTGGCATTCCCTGTCTGATACCCTCTGCAATGGCCGGGATGACAGTTCATATGTGCACAGCTCAACAGGGGTGGATTAAACTCTGCTTCATTGTTTTCAGAGGCTTCTGCAGCCCTTGTCTGGCTAGTGAAAATACTTGGAAAGTTGGCCAGTAACTATGTTAATTGGCTAGTACATATGGTATTTATTTGAACATTGATTTGATGAGAAATCAATAGAAATAATAATTCTTAGTATGAAACTAAATAATGAAGCAGTAGTAGAATTAGTGACACGTTTTTAGCAGAAAGAAATACTTTTTTTATTACTTAAAACAAGCTTAAATTAACAACTGCAGATAATGATTCCCCAGAGCTAGATAAGGGGTTAAGGATCATTGCTCTCAGTGATGACAGGCTACTCACTAAATTTGGTGAGTTATGTTTCGAGGTTGAGGTTTGTAGCTCTGATATATTGTCTCCAAGTGAGTGAAACTTGGTTGACTGGCAAGCCAAATGACTCACAAATTGACCTAAAGAATAGCATCTCCCTCCCAGCCTCCATTGGGTAAATGATGTTTGGAAACCACCACTTATGTGACATATTATAAGATTCACCTTATTTGAAGGAGAAGTGGAAAAGATGAGTGTAATCTGGAGACAAAGGATCTTGTGTCCCAAGGTTTTGGCAGAGTTGCTGAGTGCTGATGTCAGTTAAAAGGCTGCTGTTGCTCGTTGCGGCTTTGGAAAGCAATGAGGCTGACACCTATTTTGGAAAGACAGGTCTGGAGCATGTGGCATCATGCAACAAAGTCCCTGATGACAGGAACAGATGTAGGGTGTCCCTGCTTCTTATCGATCCATCTCATCCCCAAGGGCACACATTGTGCACTGTGCTGACGTGGCTGTATGTAAAGTGGATTGTGGAACTGATCTGGCTGAACATCAACCCAGTTCACTTTTCGTTTAAGCTGATCCACTTTCCCAGTCTGTTTCTCAGCCTGTCCACATACCTGGTTGTGTCAGCGCAGTGCAGGGGCTGTGCAGGATAGCACAAGGACAGGAATGAAGAGGACAGCGGTGACGCAATCAGCTGAAATTGCCACTGAAGGTTTCATCGAGCGAAACCACAGCCGAGTTCTCTTATTGCCTTGAGCTTGGCTGAATATGCATTAGACCAGAGTGATGCTACCTACTGCATTTCACTGGGTTCAGTGTTAATGGATGAGACGTGCACTTAGATTAGAAGTTGGGTTTCAGTGGAGTTCTGCCTCACTAGCAGCTTTGCAAGGCAAGATGAGAGTCAGTTTGTCATGAAAAGCTAAAAATATCAAACAACTCCAGCAAACTGACAGTGGCCCGTTATTGCAAACACTGTCATGCCCTTCGTGGAGACATTTATCCCAGCACTGAGTACCTGTGCCCAGCCAGTACAGGTGCCAGAGTCCAGCTGCAGGGCACCAGAAAATCAGTCACATTTTCATCCAGATGTCACTGAGGGGAAGTTTCTTTCATGTTTCTGTCATATTTAATGGTGTCTGAGCTTAAAATAAACCTACTAAAAGCTCAGCTTCACCTTGGATTGCAGCTCCTCTGTAATCATTTACGCTGGTAAAAGTGGTGTAATTCACATTTCATTTATGCCCACGACATGGTATATGCAGCAGCAGGGGAACGTGGCCTCTTTTCTCACTGGAACCTTTAAGGTTTCCAGCTCCAAGTGTAATTGGACACTATTATGGTGTTTTATGAGTCTTGTTTGCCTGTACTAAGAAGAACAAAAAGTAGTTCTTAACTCAAAGTTAAAATAGCAGTGAAAACAAAGCAATTTGCATTGTAACTTACATTTGTAGCGGTAATTAAAGCAGCCTGGTTTGCTGTGCATGTGAGTTGAAGTACCCCAACTAGATCATGTGTGCACCCTGGCAGCGCAGCCACAGAAACGGGCTGGGGGCCAGCTAGGAGACGCAGCCCAGGATTTTGATGGGTCACTACTTTCACCCGTGCCTGTAGGCTGCATGTTACAGGTTGCTTTGCTTGGATGTGTTTGTGAGAGTGAACCCTTCTCCCTGCTAATATTTATTGGGATCTGTCTCACTGTAACCATATCCCTATTGAAGCTGTTAGATATAAGCCAACTCAGGTAAATCCAGTGCAGAAAAGGATATACTGGGGAAACATAGACTAAAGCCTGTCAGATTTATTTTTATTTATGTCAATTTCTACAAACATAAAGCAGCTCTGCTAGACTTTGAAGGAGTCAGAGAGATTCATGCTGCGTTCCCCCATACCCTCAGGAGCTGCATGCAAAGCTACACACTGGGTTTTGACAGCAAGGATTGAGCCCACAGCCTCAGGTTAAAGCTAAATTATTTGAGCAAGAGAAACAATCTGCAGGCTGTGGAAAACAGCTTAAAGCCACTCATATCTGAAATACATAAAGCTTGAGCCAGAGCTTACTGAAGCCAGTGGCGTGCTTGACTTCACTGGCTTTCGCTGCCAGGAGATGACCAGTTCCCATCTCTGAGCTCTACAGGTATCCAGGGAAAAAGGGGCTGCTCCAGACACAAGTGCGTAAGACTTATCTGCGGTTGCATGCCTAAAGCAGAGCTCTTACTCCATTACATCTCAAGGAAACAAACTCCCTACTTCCCCTGCTTCAGTACATGGAATGAGATGGCTGTTTCAACAACACGTATTTCTAGTCTTTTTTTTCATGTGCACAAGTAATTCCATTTCAATGAAGGACTACTGGAGTTGTTTCCTGTCCATCGATCTGATGGTGGTAATTTATTGGCAGGATATTGAACTATTTCTGTCTTATCAACTTGAAGCAAAATAATCAGGAGTGGTTGTTTCTCAGTCAGGTCCAAGTGGGTACGTAGCTGAGTGAACCATGGCATCTCCTGGCAGTCTGGGATACTTTTCTGTCCCCATGGGATCTATCTGTAGCTCGTGCAACTTTGGTTGTTGTTTTCCAGGCCTAGGACTGCAAACATTTCACATGTTGGGGCAAGAATAAAGACTCTCTCAGCAAACGTAATCCTGCATTATCTACAGTGCCTCTGACTCAAAATCTCCCCCTCTTAGTTTCTGCTTCCTCCTCCACATCTTCAAAATTATCCAGAAAAGGACCAGTGGATCCTGGCTTCTCTGCAGCCACTTGGTGACAGCTGAGCTGCCCTGGGGAGCCCAGACTCGGTGCGGGGTCCAGAACCCTCCTGTAGCCACGAGGTGGGCTGCAGAGGAGCCAGAGGGCTGCTGGGCGAGCAGGCACAGTGCTAGGGTAAGTGCTGGGAGCACAAGCAGAACATCTCTGTTCTCTGGCTGGTACCCATGTTGCCTCTGCCTCGAATCCTATGGCTAATGCTTTCTTAATTTGCTCATCTGTAAAGTACTTAATATCTATCCACCGAATTATGGTTTAATTGTGCAAGCTTCCCTGATAATGCTGTTCACTGACATGAGGCTTAGTATAAAACGTTGATTTCTTGGTTGCCTGTAATTGTGGTAATGATGCTCTGTAGTCATAGGACACTGGCTGTGCCTTTGGGCAGGAGGATTATAGTAGGTGGCACATCACCACTTGGAAACCTAAGTTAACACAAACAGGTAGTGTTCCTGCCATTGCCAGAGGTGGGGAAATTGAGGCAGGGGACAGCTAAAGTTAATGTTAAGTACTGTGGTCAGTTGTGATTATTTGGGTACTGTGGTTATTTGGGAAGAGGGCTTGAGTCACCTGGACCTGCAGAGGCTTGGAGCAGCCCAACATTCAAATTAAGTGTTCTGTCTCCCACCCTGTGCCAGCAGGATTATAAATCCTGAGGCTGCCGGGAGGCATCACTCTGGGGACACATGGGGAAAGTGCCATCGAGAATGTTTTGGGGGAAAGATCTGTAGCAAAGACTCTCGTTCGGGGCATTTTTTCTGCACCTCCTTCAGGTCAGACATCTGCAGACAGTTCAGGAAACCTGTGTCTCTGTCTCTGGGACTGAACTGGTGTTGTCATGTCTGACACTAACGGAGAGGATGTGTTTCTCCTTTAGAAGTTTACCGATATTGAAATGATTTCCGCTTTGCTGGTAGTTCCAGTTCCCCTGTGATTAAGTGAGGACTTTGGAGGTTAAAGTCTGTCAGGTCTAGATCAAGGTCAGGAAACCTGCTTTTGATTCTAAAGATTTTAATTAACTTTGCACCACATAGAATCTGGGCATGCTTGAAAAGAAATATAGATAAATTTTACATTTAAATATTTGAATAGTGTCTATATCTTATGGCGGCTGTAAAAAAGCCCTGTTCAAGCAGGCTGCAGGAAGAGAGGAGATTTGCATAGCAGAATAATTGGTTTTGCAAATAAATCTGGTTCTTGAAATTTGTAGATTAGCAATAATATGTCTCCAGATGAGAAGGAAAGGTCATGGATGAATAAAGCAACAATTAAACTTTCAGGAGATTATTAAACTAAACACAAACCTGGCTAAATGCGAATGAGAGAATGTCAATAAAGGACAGGAGTGGCCTGTCAGGACTTGTGAGCCTCCAGGATATTAATGTTACTTGGAGATCTTTTCTTCCAATGCAGCTGCTCTTTTTGAAGTAACAGCCTTTGCAGATTCCTCCCTAATCTGGACGATCCATTAAATCACCCAGTTAATTTAAGCCATTTAAATCCAATAAGGCTGGTATGTAATGCTATAAAACTCTAAACAAAATCCTTGGAGTATTACCACATTAACTGTTGCACTGCAGACTCCATCCACGCTTGATGCTGGCCGAGTAGGTGCCTCGCAGAAAAACAAGGAGGTCTCGGCACAGCCTGCACAGAGGAGAGGGAATACTGAGGTTGTAGAAATGTGGGATTTGTTCTGAATCTGAAGGAAAAAACAAAAAAGTGGTATTTTCCAAATGGGCCATGAAATAGATCTTTTATGACAGGGAGAATGAAGGTTGGGGGGAATTCGCATTTCAAAGTATTGAAAAGTTGTGTTCAGAGCACTCAACTTTTGTTTGGGGTTTTCAGAAAGATCTTAAAATCAAATGTTCCTGAAATGAAAAACTTCCTTTCATGCACTTGCAAAAGTGCTTTCGAAAAAGAAAAGGGAAAAAAATTATTTCTTTGGAAAAACAAAGTCCCAAACAGTTTTTGAGAAAAAAATCCTGTGTTCCTCTTCTCTCGGGCACCTCTGCTAACAGAAAGCACATGAGGCACTGGGCTGACCGTGCTTTAGACACCAGCTATAGTTTGTGAATCCACATCTGAGCTTCCTTACACAGCTGGTTCTGGAGGAAAACAGCTGTGTGTGGCGATGAGGGGAGAGGACCATGCCCTTCTGCCTTGGAGGCTTAAAGAGATCAAAGTTCCTGATGTTCAGCCATGCTCCTGCTGCGTGACCAGGAGGAATCGCATGTGTTCTCAAGCCCGGTGCATTAAAGATGAAGCTGTCAGCAGGAGATGGTTACCTGGCTTGTCCTATCTGCCCTCATCTAGCAGAGGATCACAGGGCAGCACTGCCAGGAGCACTTCCCTTTGGGTGGTTGGAGGAACTGTGCAGCTGGTGGCATAGGCATGTGTCCATCCACGAGGGAGAGAGATCAGTGCCTCAGTTGGGAGTGGGAGCAGAGGAAGGGAGAGCTTTTAATGCCTATCTCTTCCCTCTCTCTCCTGAATCTCAGGAGGGCGACAGGAGTTAAGACATGAAGTGGAAATAGAGTCCAGGAGGATTTCAGTGGACCAAGGCCCAGCACTAACCCAGCCTTCCCTAGCCTGGTGCTACTGGGGTCTGTGAAACTGCCTCTTCCAAGCATATTTTGCCTCTAAATGTCAGGTCTGAATGACCCCAAACTGTGAAATGGCTGCCTGTTGCCTGGTTTCCAAGCAGCTTATCACCCTCACTTCTCTCACGTAGACACAGAGCACTGTAGCTGGCTAAAAAAAGCAACACACACAGGGAGCCCTTCGTCCAGAAACGGAGCCCAGACATGAAACAACCCTGCCAAAACAAAACACACCACCACATACCTAATTTTCCCTTTGGGGATCATAGAGAAGTCACATATGACAGACATGAGTCATGTCACTTTGTGCAGGTCTAAAAGATGCTCAGATATTACCTTGAGGAGGGCAGGGGAAGGAATTAGATGGAGCAATAACTCTCTGTGATGCAGTAGTCCTCTTCGCTAGCTCTGAGGGCATTTTACAAAGGAAGGCAGTGTCGGTATCCTTGTTTTAAAAGGGGTACTGAGAGGAGGCATAAATTCTCCAAGGCCACACAGCCATCAGTGTCAGAGCAAGGGTGAGAGCCTGGGCCACCCAGCCCTGCACTGCACCCAGGGGCCACGCTGCCCCAGTCGTGCTCTTGACATTGGCACTATTGCCTGAGCAAAGTACTGGAAAAACCCACATGCTCAGCCTTTGAAAAACGTGATTTCTCTTCTTTAATTACACTGTCTGCAAATCAGTGGGGAATACCCCCCCTGCTCCTCGGGACAGGAGCATGGCCACATACAGGCTTGTTCGGGGCATTTTGTTCCTTGAAATTATTCATTGGTATGTAAAATCGTATTAGCCTTTATTGCCTCTCTCCACAGACCCTCCCAGCACAGACAGATCTAAACCTTGAAGTGCCATTAATCTTTGGTGTGCTCTGCCCGCTCTTTCACGTGGTACTTTGTGGCTGGTGACCTTCAACAGATTTCCTCTTTCCCCAGGAGCCCTGGCAACACCTGCAGCAGCTGGTGCTAATCTTCCTGGAGTGGGAAGGAAGGCAGGGGGGTCAAGGCTCCTTCACGTGTATTGACAGCTGAACACTGAGCTGCTTTTCCCCTTACAGGAGATAATTGCTGAGAAAAGGCCAAGTCCTGG
>NW_009233032.1:10144-14537 GCF_000690835.1 Fulmarus glacialis | reverse complement strand
TCTGAGCCGATGGTGAGCAAGTTGAGGCAGCCTGCAATGATTGTGTTTGTACAGTGCCTGGCACGGGGAGGCCACCTCTGCCCACAGATCGGAGGCACTGTAGGGGGGTGAAAAGATGATGATAAGGTGAGGCTGAGGCCTGGATTTAGGAGAGACCAGCTGGAAACTCAGTCCTAATTCTACTGCAGACTTATGACTTAAGGCTCCTGTGTTGGTACAAGTCAAGCCAAATTCAGGTACGTCAATAAATGACCACATTCATGTTAGGTGTTACTGGATCTTTGAAAGGGACGCTGGCACATGCTGTAGTTCTCCCAAGGTTAAAGATGCCTTTTTGAGGCCTGTGGGGCTGTAATCAACTCACCTGATGAGCAGTTTACCCCGGCAGCTCTGATGGAGCTGAAGGCAGCTCTGGAGACAGCAGGGCGTTTGGGGGAGAGGCAACTCAGGAGGGAAATCCGAAGCAGAGCTTGAAGTGTCTTGTCCGCATATGGCTCAGGGAAAGCCTGCTTGCAAGGCTTTCTCTGGCTCAGTCCCTTCTGGGGTAGCATCTCTAGTGTGTAGTAAGGATTGAGCTGACGCTTCAGATTTTCTCTTCATTACAATGTCTGCCAACCCTGCTCAGGTAAGTATTTGTGCTGTACCTCTTGGGGTTTAGCCTCTCTGAGACCTCTGCCTCTGTCAGATTAGACTTGGATTGGCCAGTGAGTTCAAAATTGATTACAGGGGCATAAAGAAAAAGGGAAAGGATATAGATGCACACATGTGAGTGTGCACACACACTGATCACCTAAACCTGGTTTGATAGGAGACCAGGCTAAAAATAAATCTATTTGGCAATTCGTTGGCTGTACTGAGAACAGGTGATGAGTTGGAAACTTGCTGTTTTGGAAGGAGGAATGTTGTATTGTTGCTGCTCATGTTAAACCACATCCCCTTCACCTTGTGCTGACATGAGAGCAACACAGGACGCTCTAGGCCCGTGTTGTCTGCCAGACATGTACTGCCTCCCAATTCCTGCCCCCATCGATCGTGTCTTTGTGGGCCTGACTCAGGTTTACTGCGTCACATGGAACCTTTGCAGATGCCAGAGCCCTGGCACTGCTTGCAGAGAGGAGCATGCTGTCTGCCTGAATTAAATTCAAGCCCTTTCAGCTCTCTGTTTTACTCAGGCAGGATTGATCTTTTGTAGGGGGGGTACCGTGGGAGGCAGAAGTAAATGCTTGAGTCTCTTATCATTTGCACCCAAGGAGAGCACGAGTCACACTTGGAAATCGATGGTGCTACACCAGACTTACATTACCATTGCCAAGAACAGTAGCTGGCCTCCATGTTAAAGACACTTATGAAGGAGACGCTGCAGTCTTTCAGGGAGAGAGGTGAGGTTGTAGGGAATTACTCTGTGCGAGGGGGGAAATGTTGCTCTAATAATTCACTTCGTGAGCTCTTATGGTGAGTTGTAGAGGCAGAAATCTCCATCCTGCCTGAAGAGCTCCTGGAGGAGCAGTCTTGTGAATCAAAACTGTTCTTTATTTGTTTTCCCCTGTTCTTAAACTACAGTGGATCTGGAGCCCTTCATCTTCACTATCACTTGCCACTGTCTGGCAGGTTTCAGAAGCAGAAGAGAAAAGGGGATTTTTTTTTTTTCCCCCCCTCAGTCTTTGGGTGAGAGCCATCAAAAAGTAAATGAGGCAGAACTGGTGACACAAAAGGTGTCAGCACTTGCTTGGTGAGCGTGTTGAAGCAGCGGTCAGGTGTGAAGCAGGGGATTTGGTGGTGAAGGTGGTGTGTTCCTAGTCCCTGAAGCCCATCTGGGGTCGTTTGTAAGGGACCCACACACAGCCCCAAAAATCAGAGCCTGCTTTTAGAAATGTTCGTGTGTGAATCGTGGCCTGTTACTGTATGTTACTTTTGTATCAGCTGGGAAACCATAAGGAGGTTTTCATAACCATCATTAGGAATTTGCTTTAGGAAAAATATATTGGGAGTCACTGTGGCTTGTTAGATAGCCAGACTGTGAGACAGCTGGGCTGAGGGCAGCACGGAAATTGCTCTTCTGGCTAAGGACTACAGCTGAGTGAGAAATTTCTAATTTGTTTCATGGCTTTAGCTGGAGGAAACTGGAGAGTGATGTATTTGGGGGAGGCCACCTGAAACAAAGTTTTTTCCATTATCCCTTGCCAAAATAGAAGTAGAAGTAATTGGCCACAAAAAGTTGTATTTGTTCCACACCAAAGCAAAACTTTCTGTTGCTTTCTTGGATGCATTTACCCTGTTATTGCAGGGGTATTGCAAACTTTTTTTCCCAAGTGAAGCATTGAGAAGGTTTTATTCTGGCTTCTTCAAAAGAGGAATTTTCCCATACTGCCATTTTGACCCAAGTGCATGAGCAGTTTTTGCTGACCTGACACCCAAACTGCATTTTTTTACAACAAGTAGGAAGAAAACCACCCAGTCTCTAAGGGATTAAAGGTTTGGCCAAGGCTGAGCAATTGTTCTATCATAACAAAGGGTAGGAGATGCTATCAGAGATCCTCCCATTCTTTCTTTGGCTTAGGTTTTCCCTTTTGTTGTATTTTATTTTCTTGTTTGTACCTGGGTATGAAAGCAGTGCCAGATCAATGTCAGGGCACATCTCATAGATGCTAGTAAGGAGCAAACTAACCGTGTCCCCCTGTCCCTCTCCCTGCCCTGTGTGTGACATTCCCTGGTACCCCCTGGAGCTCCTGAAAATCATAGGAGGCCAGCCAGCCTTGTCTGAGGCTGGAGAGCATGTGCTGCAATCGGGGAGATGTTTTGGGCTGGTTTCGGTGAATTTTGTTACCTATGGGGCAGTCTTTCCTTGCCATGGCTGGTAGAAATCCACCAGTGCTCATCACTGGGCTCCTCCTTACCTTTCTATTTTTTTCTTGCTTTTGCAAAACCACAGCGAAAGTCCACTGTTGTGACCCAGAGTGTTTCGCCTGGATGTTGGTGACAGCAGGTCTGACAGCAGAAGGGCTGGAGCACACATTGCTTCTGCTTGAGCTAGCAGAGTGGTAGTGGGTGACAATCCTTTGAAGAGCATAACAGCCATCCAGGGAAATGGACATCAGGGCTCTGGATCACTGCTGTTGTTTCAGGTGCTTCATTCTCCATTGCACATTAGCAGGGACCGGTAACATGTGGGCAAGCCCAGGAGCCCAGGTTGACTGTATCGCCAAGGAGAGCTTGAAGTCAAGGATCATCGTCTAATTAGTCCATGCAATGCTTAGCAAGGTTATTTTTATCTCAAGCCCTTCAGAACATACATAATCATTCCACCTTAATTCTTTCAAAACTTGGTCTCTATGGAAACCCTAATATAAACGACTGCTCGTTTCATTTCTGTACATCTGAACCGTGTTGCAGACTCCCTCTCTGTGTGTGTGTGGCTATATATACACATGTGTATACACACGCACAGTGTGACACCAGACTGATCTGTATTCCTTACTGCTGGTCTTCCTCTCCACCCTTCAGATAATAGCACTTGGCTTTTATTTCTTCCAAGCACTGCATGTTTAGATCTACAAACCTCCAAGGAGTCTTTGTCTCCAAACTGAAGGGAGATGAGGGTGGGAGGGAAGGCAGAAATCTTTGTAATGCTCGAGTTGATGTTCAGACCGCTCTTGTAGGATTTAGGACAGATGCCTGTAGGATGCTGCTTGTGGCTCTCAGAACCATGTGAATGGAGTTTAGGGTGTGGAAAAGCCACTTTTCTAATAACTCTCTCCTATTCAAGAGCAGTTGTTACTGTTTTCTCCAGATTTCTCTTGTGAACACAAGAGGGCCACGTTTGGTGGAAAAAAAAGGCTGACAGCAGCTTTACAAAGGGAAAAGAAGGAGGCTGAGTGGAAGAAGCAAGCTGGGTGCGCTGCGCAGCTCTGCATCGAGTTTAATTGTGTGTGGCTCTGAGGTTGTCAGGCTGGGGGGAGGATGCAATGCCTGACTCTGATGATTAGCTGCATCTCAGTTACATGAGCATCAGTCCCTGCTTCCCTTCTGCTGTTTTGCCCCTCTGTTAGTCCCATCACTGTAGTAGATGAACACCTCTCAGGTTTAACATACTTATCCTCCCAGCACTAAGGGCTATCATTTCCTTTCTCTACAGTGGGAAACTGAAGCACAGGCAGGTTGCAGTTTTGATCCACTAAAGGACACAGTGCTTTGAAATTAGTCTTAGCACATCATTTTTAAGCAGCTGACTTGCGGATAGTTATCTGCAATAGGACTGAAATGCCTCAGCTCTTATGATTGTGTCGCGGGAGGATTTTCCTCTGTTTCAGGAAGATCTCCACTTCTTGTAGGTACCTGCCTGGTCTCTGGGCTTGGGACAGCTGTGACATATTAGGGTTATGGCTAACACGTAGGA
>NW_009233032.1:0-10113 GCF_000690835.1 Fulmarus glacialis | reverse complement strand
AGGTAGGTGGCAGATGGGCTCTGTAAGCAGGGCCAGCTTCAGCCATCCTGTGGGCAGGCAGCTGTACAGCCACTTCTACACGATGTAACCGGGCACATCAGTAATGCACCAGGAGAGCACCAGCCCCAGGTGGCCCAGCCCCCCTCTCCTCTCTTCTCTGTTAAATCTCTGCCTGCTGCTAGCAGGGAGGGAGGTCACTGGATATAGGGAGTTACTGCTGTGAACTATTGGATTTGTTAATCTGATTCCCCATGCCTTCTGGAGCACTCTCTACTTCCCTGTACATGCTAATATGAAGGGATATCACAGGGGGTAGTAGAGCTTCACCCTACACTCACTCACTTGTTAACACTCATGTTGACGTAAGACTTAATGCACCGGGTGGTGCTGCTGAGAAGGCAGTGGGGCTGAGAGTTGGAGAAAACCCACTGAGAATAAAACAGATCTGAATGCCTTTGAGCAGTGGCAGGCATTATTGTTCTCCAAGGATGGCTGTCTTTTTTTCTAAGAACTCCTTTTCTAAACACTTAGGTAATTCCCTGCTTCTCCCCTGTTCTTGCGTCTCTCCAGGCCAGCTGAATGGCTGCAGGGCATCGAGGGAGATGCTGGCTCCCTCAAGAACCTCATTGTTGCAGTCTCCTCTTTGGAAAAGATTCAGACCTGCTCCAGCAATTTTAGCTCTGCCCTCAATTCAGCGTCCCATTTGCTGTCAAGTCTGTAAGGGCTTGGCTACCACCACCCCCAGAAGGATGACAATGAGGAGTCTGGCCCACTCCTGCAGTCAGAGGAGAAGGCTTGCACGCTCCATATAAAAGGCAATTTCATTAGTTTGCAGCCCTGGCTGGGAACCAGAGCTGGCACCAGAGATTGTTTTTATGAATAACACCCTGGCAAAATAGAACTGGTAGCAGCTTGGGTGGGATATATATTTAATTCGTCCCCTTTCATTCTTGGATTGGCAAACTGGCAGGTTGCAGAGTAGTTGCATGTCTCTCACTGTGTGTGCTGCGAGTCACACCAGTGCTCCGGGTGCCCAGCACATAACCGGGGCTGTGGTCCTGTGCTTTGCACATCCATTGAGTCACCAGCTGGCATGGCGACAGGGCTCAGGGTCTTTCATATTGCATTCAGTGCGGGCTCCTGGCACGGCAGGCACTTGCTGACCAGGGCTTAGTGAGAAAGCCTAGAAAATGAGAGATCTTTAAGAAACAGATAACACTGGATCAGCTTCAAATTGCTTTTGCTTAATCCACTGGGCTGAAATCTGTTGGTTCTCACTGCAAAGCCCTGCAGAGCTCATGGCTTTTTGTGAGCAGACAGCATTTGGTCTTCTACACAATTAATGAGAAACTGGAATAACAATGCCGAAGACTTCGTGCAGACATTCAACATCTCGACATAAACTGTCAGGCTGTGTGAAGAAACTCTGTTTTGAGCCTATCTCAGGGGTATCTGAGCAGCATCCAGAAATCACCGCTTAAAGCTCGTTTTCTGTTGTGAGCACAAATGCCACTGCTCTCTGCTGCACAGAAGCACGGCCAAGGTTAAACTTCATAGCTTGAGCAAATAGTCTCTTCCTGGGCTTCTGCTGCTGCAGCAGGCTCAGCTTCTCAGGCTGAATGAACTTTTCCAAGCTGCCAGAGTGATTTAGGAGCTCACAGGCAAGTTCACAGAGCGCGGCAAGTTGTGCACCATCTCCTTTGTGCAGCAAGGCAATTCTGCAAGGCAAGGTGAGTTAGCTGAGGTTTAAAATCACTCAGGCATAACATCAGAGCTGCCAGATTGGGGCTAAGTCACTTCTCTGGCCTAGAAAAGGGGGGACCCAGCATGACTCTTTGCTCTGGCTATATAAACATGCCCTAATCCCACAAAGGCCCTGTAAGCCACAGCAGGATTTTTCATACTGGTCTCCAGTGGGATAAGGACTCTCACTGAATCTGGCTGGAAGGTTTTTCTTCCAAGAACCTTATTCTGAGTGAGAAAAATACTGTGCACTGTTCTCTATTGTGGTCAAGGCAAGATTTCTTAATTTGATCTTAAATTAAAAGAGGGGAAATTAAGGCAAGAAATGGGGAAAACTTCCCACAAATCAGAAAACAAGCTTCAGTGATAGGCAGCAGGGTTGGGCCCCACAACCTTGAGGATGCTGTTCAGCCCTATTTGAAAGTCTGTTCTGTTCCATGGGTTTATGGAGCGGGGCCTTTCCCTTCTTATAGAGACAAAGCACTTTCCAAGGTGACTCATTCACCTTGAATTGGAGACAACTCTCCTCATTGCTCTACTGCAGAAACATGTAAAGACCAGTGGCCTTCCCTTAAGTGTTGAGATGATATCACTCACTAGAAACAGCATCCAATTTCCTGATCCTTTGTTTGAACAACAAACAAATAAGATACAAGCACTGCAGCTACAGGCACATCTTCTTCATAAATATCAAGAGGCACGAGGCTCTCGCTTTAAACACCTAACTCTAAATAATGCCTCAAGCCAGAGTTGTTACCCGCTACCTTGAATATAGCCCCACTCCATCAGCAGGTTAAAATAATAACAAATAAAACACGGAATTATAGCTGTGCAATACTCGAAAATGAGCCTGTCACTTTGCGTCTGGGTTGGAAATCAATCACCAAGTCTTTGAATCAGGTTCTGCTATTAAGGCCTGGAAGTGGGAAAGATTAAAGACATGTCCACGAAAGTCTCTTTCTGCAAGTATGTTGATCTTCCACAGTTTTAAATAGATCTTTTTTCTTTCCTTAGCTGTGGTTTCTGTCATTGTCTTCGGAGTTGGTGTCCTTTTTGGCAGTTATTATTAACTGTCACGTGTTAAAAGGATCTATTTCACAGATGGGCAAGGAAGAGGAAGATTGCATTGATTTGACTATGTATGGATGGAGTAAGAGGCATATGCAAGAGTCCTGTTCTTCACAGCAACAAGCTGGAGGAGCTGACAACAAAGCCCCAAAGCTTGTAGCACCCTTTCTACTGACGGCAGTTCCGATGCCTGCATCCCTTCTGTCGAATTCTCTTGGGCTTCAGAGCCAGGTCTACAAAAGGTTTTCTGGGGAGCAGGAAGCATGGCCAGAGCACTGTTATGTCAAGGGTACAGCGGTGCATTGGCACGCTGAAATCCATGTTCTGAATCCTGACTTTCTGCAGCAATGTCAGCGCATCCCTGTAGAAAGCATTTTGTTTCCTGGCATGGGAAACAAGGCCCATGGAAAAGAGCGAAATATCTTGGGACAGGAACTTGCAGGGATCCTGCATCTCATTGGCAACCGTTCATCACTGTCCCATTCAGCGCCGTTTCTTCTTACTTTCTTCTTCTGCCTGCTTAAAAAAGGCTTCTCTCCTCCACTCCCATCGTCCCGTGGCTGCTTCGGCCGAGAAAGGGGGCGCTTCAAAGCGAGCGGGAGGCTGGCAAGCTCTGGGCGAAGGGGCTCCCGTCTCCTTGACTGACAGTAATTACCACTCACTGCGCTGTGAGTGTCGCGCAGTGCATGCTGGAAATGGAGACAGAGCTGTGCACGCCTCAACAGGTTTCTCCATTTAAATATCTTTTAAGTTTAGAGAGTGGAGTGCTTTCTGCCTTTACCTCTTCTCCCCCTCCCCTTTCCCATTCGGGTGTTTTGAAAGAGTTTTGTTTTAACTAAACAGCGTTTTACATTTCATGCAGAACCATCATGTATCGCGCGTTTGTTTTCCCTCCGCTGTGACAGGCTCTGACATTATTTTGATGAGAAGATTTCTCAGCATTTTGAAAAGATGTTCAGTCTTCCCTTGCTTGGGGTTGCTTTTTAACCCTCTGAGTTTCAGCAGCCCTGTTGCTCCTGGGGGAATCTGCTGAAATTTTGAGGGTTCCAGGGACCAATTGCCTTTTCCTCTTCACTTACGAGCCTGCGAACTGCCTATGAGATTTTGTCCACGCAGGGAAATCCCCTCACATGGTTGTGCTGGATGGACTATTCTGCTGTAGATATGCTGGATTAGCAGCCTGTGGAGCTGAATTTAGTTTGGAATAAGAGTAAATCCTTGCCATACAGGCAAATCCTCCTCACGGAGACACAGTTCCTGTCCACAGAAGACAGGAAGACAGCTGCTTTGCTAAATACAAGGAAAACATGGACTATCTTGGCAAAAGGACCCAACATAAATTGTTTCTTCATGGCAGGGGCAGAGGTGTGCGAGGGCCAGATGGGGTGCTGGTCTGTGCATGCTGGGGAAGGTGTGTGTGGGTGCAGGCAGGGGAAGAAGGGCATGTTTTCTCACGTCTGATTAATATAAGGATGCCAGCAAAGTTGGCTTGAGAGTGTCAGTGCAGGGACTGCTTTTGGAGCAGGTTTGCAGCCTGATGTCACACCCAGATGCCTGATTCTGAAAACTGCTCCTCTGCAGCAGTTTTCCCCAGTAGCTGAAGACGCCTGCCAGAATTGGGTGCATGGGGGACGACTCCAGGGCATATCTTTGCAGAACTGCTGATGCCTGAGGCTCGGTGCTTCTGCTCCCTTCTGCTGACGTCTAACTTGTGTCACTCTGTTGTCCAATAGGTCCTGATTTACACAAGGATGCAGTTGCCCACCAGGATCTTGAAATCAAGATGTTGATTTCAAGCAGTCCCCAAATCAATACAAACCCCAGTCATGGGCTTTTCAGCTTCGTCAAACTGTCGGTTGTCCTAAAGACTTGTTTGGGAACGCAGGCAGGGTGTCCTGCAGCCAGCTGCCCTGCCATGAGCTGCAGGAAGGCAAGTGTCCTCCCAGCACTGCTCTGCTGCCGTGAACTCAATTCCCTAGGCTTTGATTGAGCTCAGTAATTTAATACTGTCTTCTTGTGGGGTGGGGAAGAAGTAGGGGAGAAAAAGAGGGAAGATGAGGAAGGTGCTTAAAGATCAGTAGCAGTGTTTTGTGCTTGAAATTGGAAGCTTTTCAAAGCCTTCCAAAGGAGCTTAGAGGAGTCCACAGGTAGGACGTGCTTTTAAATTTCCTGGCATCTCTTAATCGTTAGCTGCATCCAAAGGGAATTAAAGAATGTCAATCAACATAAATTATTCTTCATGGGAACATCAGCAGTGTGGGCAGTTTTTATTGTAACTTAAGCAGGAAATTGAAATATCAGCATCGGAGTGTGAAATGCGCCATTGCAGTGAACTGTTCTTCATAAAGCAAGAGGAGAAATGTAAAGAAGATTAGACACTATTAGTCCCACTAGAATTTTGCTCTTAATCTGCCTTAAATTGAAAAATTGTTTGGAAGTGTTAGCAGCTTTTTCATGCCATAAAACAGAGGGGGTATCACAGGCACGTGGCACCCAGCGCGGATCTTGGAAGTTTTAGGACTGTAGGACTGTAGGGACAGCACAGAGTAGCTGTGGTCTGCATTTACATAGGGGCTCACCTGGTCACCTTCACTGTCGTAGCAGAGCAGTGTGGCGGTATTTACTGTGTCACCGTGGCCCTTTGGGGAGGCAGAATAGTGAACTCAGCACCACGGGATGGCGTGCTGGGATGGCATGTGGCAGGAGGCAGCAGGGCTGGGCCTCCTTGTGTCTCACGTCTTCACTTAGTACCTTACTGGGACATCCCCATTCCTTTCAGGCCTCACAAGTACATCATATCTCCTAGCAAGAAGGTAAATCTTGAGCCCCATTAGGGGTGTTTCGTTCAATTTGAGGCACTTGAAAGCACACTTCAACTGCATTCCTAATATTGTGAAAGGAGGGGGGCTGTCCTTCCGTCAGAACAAAAGAATGACATTTGGTAAATACCAGGGAAAGAAAATTCCAGGAAAACATATTCCTGGCTCTGGTGGATTGTTTTGTTTCAATTGTGCATAATCATTTCACCTGATAATGTTGAAAGATTTCATTTGGGCTTTTGATTGTATTAAAATATTAAATGTGGAATATAAAATTATAATAAAACATTAGCATTAATATTTTAATACAACCCAAAGGTTAAAACAAAACATTAAAACTGCAGAGGAAACGTAGGGTGGGGAAGGCAGCTTATAGACAAGGGGGATTTATGCACATCATCAGCCGTGTCTGTCTTCTCTGCATTGCAATTATCTTGATGTGCATACTATACTCTCTGCATGCCGCTTGCTTCCCTCTTAATCCGAGAAGCTCCCCCTTTCTTTAGACTTAGGAAGAGACTCAGGCAAGAAGGAGAAAATGTGTCCTCACTATTTTTGTAAATGAATGACTCTTGATCTTTAAGTTCACACCAAAGAGACAGACGCACACAGGGGCCCTGTGCTCCGGGGCACCATGAAGAATGTCACTGAGCTTGGAACTCAGAGAAGAAGAAATTTCCTTACAGGGAGAGACTTTATGTCTACAGTATGTCAAGAGGAAAAGGAAAGAGAAAGAAAAGACTCGGGGGGGTAATTTTTATAGCCTGCATTCAGAGAAGAGACAAACTTTGAAAGCTCCCAACAGTTGATGATGTGTTATTGCTGCACAATTCCTGTTACCTTTCTGCTTGGAAGAATAAGAACGGTTTCAGAGCAAATATGGGCATAATGTTATTTACCAGGCCTGGCGTTATTAGGGACGTTCATTTTCTTGCTGATAACCTGTCCTTTTATTTTGAGGGCAGCTGGGACATGGATGGATGTGTGATGAGATTATCTGCTCTGCCTCGGGTGTTCTCAGCACACTCAGGATTTGGGGATCGCACCAGTCTGGTGGTTGTACACACAGCCGGAATAGGTGTGCGTGACCTCACAGGCCAGTGAGAAATCAAAGCTATATTTCAGATGCTGATAATCACCCAGGGCAGCTTGATTTCAGTGGGAATTGGGGCTATCAGGGGAGCCACGGTTAGGCAAGGGCTCACACAGGGGTTTAATTTTCTTTTAGGTGTGTCCTGTTTTTTACCATTAGTAACTGGCTCTGTTGGGCTGTAATGAAATATCCACTGAAGTTCAAAACTACTTGGGCTATTTGAACCAATAAGCCTTGAACTTCCCCCGTTAGGTGTCGAGTGCTAACAGCATTAAGTCTTACATTATTGGGTAGAAGATTAATGGGTTGGAGAAGCGTAAAGAAATTTGCCTTGAATGTTTCTCTCAGACATAGAATTTGTGGTCATGGATTTTCTAATCTTCATATCTTCACTATCTGCTGTGCTTAGCCCAGGTTTCCTGGTATGGGGCAGAGCCTGGCAGTTTGTCTGAAACCCTCCAGTCAAAGCCTGGGAGTTTTGGCCTCTGGTTTGCTCGGAGGTGAGCTCCAGTCATGGAAATGGAGCCTCGGAGTGGCATCATGCTTGGTGGTGGAGTTTGATGCCATATTTAACTCCTGCTGAGGAGAAGGCTTTGAACAGGGAACCTCTTTTGACCTTTGGTTGTGCCTGTAACACTTTATTCTCCAGCCAGTGACTGATGGGTGAATAAAAGTCCTGGAAAGTCCCCAAAGCCTCAAAGAAAGCAGGTAGCTTTAAACCAGAGCTACAAACTCTCACAACGGGCTTTCAGTAAAGTGCTGAGGAGGGACACCTGAAATGTTGCCTGGAAAACCAATAGCAGGTAACACTGCGTCTCCCACATCCAGTCCAGCCGCACTGCTCAGTCTGAACTGGTGCAGTGCCTCTGCTTCCCCGACAGGCCAGTGCAACTGGTCGCTGCATTGTCCTTCCCTGTAGCCCTCCTCTTCCTCACTTTTACACATCAGGACTGTGATTCAGCACAGTTTGCGCCTGTGCCTGTGGACTTTGGCAGAGGCTCGGCATGTGCCTCAGAACCTTTCCAAATAGCAGTGGATTAATGAGGGCTGGGTCAGGGCCCCTTGTATCCTCCAAGCTCATCTGCTGCTGGTCTGAAAAATCCAGTCTTCACTGCTGTCTATTAGAGACTCTTTATCACCAGCCGCAGGGGCTCTGTCGTAGTCAGCAGAGGGGAAGGGAGGAGTCACATTATTTCTTGCTATGGGAATCATAAAAAGGAAAGGCACGAGAGATGCAGGAAGGATTGCTGATTAGAAGAGATAGCCCAGGCTGTGGCTTTGAACTTAGATATCTGCTGTTTCCTACTGCTGGGTATATGGTAGTAGACTAGCGGAGCGGTGGGCAGACCCCATGTAGCTGTTTCACATAACAATTACCTTTATCAAATCCTGAGAGACTGGGATGGCAGTTTGGAGAACACGACCTTTGTGGCTTTGGGGGTCACTTTCGGGGTCATGCTGTACTATGCAGAACTTCCTAGGAGCAGGGCTGAGTCCCCATCTAACTCATTTCACATGGAGTGAATCAGTTTGTGCAACAGTAAATGGTACCTGTTTGTCCCTCTGCTCTGGTGCCTCAGGAACTTGGGAGGAGCAGATCAGTTACAGATAACCGGGATCTTCAGCCCATTTGTGCCACAACGCCAGAAATCTGCCAGCTTATAATTAACCTCCATGAATAATTCATTGCAGACACTGCGTCCATCAGATCTGACAACCGTAATCGTTTTGCCAGCAAAATATGGGGTTTGTCTTATTTGTGAAAATGTTTCAGGCAGCACTTTTTAAAATAGAAAAGGGAGGGGTACGTGTGTCTATGCCTTTATGTAAATATATGTATTATGTACAAATATATAAAAACATCTCTCTCTCTCTCTCTCTCTCTCCAGGCACACACACACACATACACACACACATATATATGCTTTGCGTGCTCACTCTGTAATAAAAGCTATGTTTGTATAGCATGGATCAAACCTATCAGTGATGTAACTGATTAAACCAATTGGATTGCAGGAGGGATGAAGACATATTTATATCTGCTTTCTTTTACTGTCTAAAAATACCTTGTAATTCTGAATGGATGTGTTTTTAGGCAGCTGCATTTAGAAATACCTCCAGACCCACATTTTGTTGTTATTTTTGGAAAGTAGGCAAGGAGATCAGAGTCTCAGGGTCTTGTCAGGAGCCCTCAGATCTCCTGTCTCTTTAAGGCTCCGTCACATTCCCTCTCTCTGTGCTTTCATTCTTAAATAGGGGATGTGTCCAGGCTTTATTAATTTATAACAATAGCTGATGGTGCTGGGGAATGAATGGGGCTATGAAATATCTGACACGGCAATTAGGGCTGCTATCGCAGTGAGGCCTGATTTTTCTGGAAGGCAAGTTGCTGTAAACCAAGGCTAATTAATTGCTTTTGGGGAAAAAAAAAAAAGAAAACCCACACACAAATGATCTGGGCCAAAATATTCTCTTCCTGTCATGGTGTAAATCTGGAGCAGATCCATTGATTTTTGCATGGTTACCCGACGTATATGACAAAGCCCTAGCAAGCACACTAAGGGTGATATTGCAGGCAAGGTGTGTGTTGCAGACCAGCAGTTTCCTCAAAAATCAGCCTCCATTTATTGCCGCACACTCTAATTCCAGAGGCACATCAAGCGTGTTGCACAGGATCGCTTGCGTTTCTCTCTGTTGTAAAGGGAGACTGGTGCAGCACCGCGAGGCAGTTTGGCTGTCTGCATTACAGATGTCCCCAGCTCACTCACATCCGCATGCAGTGCTTTCAGTCCGGTTGTGTCAGGACAATGAAAAATCATCTCCCCGTTTTCTCCCCTCGTTCTTTGGCAGTTTGCTTTTCTCCCCGCTCCCCTGAGCCGTGCTGTTTAGTCCTTCGGTTGATGCCACACTTCAGTACGGGGTTGGGTCTGGGCAAACAGGGCTGAAAAATCTGAGAGAGTGATCTCAGGGGTGGAAAGGGTTTTGGTTGGCAGGGGGCAAGCTTTCTCTTCCTGGGCTGGTAGATGCAAGGAATAAATAGAGTGGATGGTCATATCCCCAATGGGCAAAAACCATGACTGACTGATACCAGCCCGAGTCCGGGAACCTCTAGACCTCATGGTGAGTGCTGCAGTCCTGAGCATCTCACCGCTTTTCCCCTTCTCTTCTCTAGCTCTTTGTCTGGTGCCCTGCAGGATCAGGGAGAGATGATGTATGGTGGAAAGATCTTTGATCACTCCTAAGTGCTGCAACTTGGGTCGTTTTCAATATTCAGAAAGGGTCCTGGGGACAGAAGGAAGGGGAGTGTTTTATTAGCTTTTCATTGAGTAGACCAAAGCAACCTCTAGATTAAAATGTTTCTCTTCTGGGGGGGGCAGGGGGTAGGGGTAG
>NW_009233031.1:0-215 GCF_000690835.1 Fulmarus glacialis | reverse complement strand
GGGGGAGGGCGCTGGGGGGCGCTGGGAGCACTGGTGCAGGGCACTGGGAGGCACTGGGTGGTGCCGGTGCAGGGCACTGGGTGGCACTGGGAGCACTGGTGCAGGACACTGGGCGGCGCTGGGAGGCGCTGGGAACCCTGGTGCAGGTTGCTGGCAGCACTGGTACAGGGCACTGGGCAATGCTGATGCAGGGCACTGGGAGGCGCTGGGAGCAC
>NW_009233030.1:584-786 GCF_000690835.1 Fulmarus glacialis | reverse complement strand
CCCGCCCCAGCCACCCCCAGACCCCTCCAGGAGAAGGGGGCTCGCCCTCGCCTCCCCCAAGGTGCAGCAAAGCCCTGGGAACACAAACTCATCGGCACAGGGAATGCTGCCTCCTTCCTCCAGCACCACTCGGGAGAGGGACGGCTCAGCAACGGCCTCGGCAGCATCCTGAGCACGGCTCCGCACGCCCCCCCGGGGAGGA
>NW_009233030.1:0-207 GCF_000690835.1 Fulmarus glacialis | reverse complement strand
GCAAGCAGCGGCACCACCTCACCGCCGGCAGCCCGGCCCTCGGCGTTCCTCTGCCAGCGAGATCAGCTCCTTCCCCTGCAAATATCACCGAGCTCTGAAGCAACCGCTGCTGTGGAATCCGCTTTGGGAGCAGATCCGCCTCGCCCTCTCCAAGTCTGTTCTCGCTCTCCTTCGCCAGCTCAGCCCGGCGCTGCCGGGGCCGGTCCC
>NW_009233029.1:281-53359 GCF_000690835.1 Fulmarus glacialis | reverse complement strand
CACGTGGGAATGGTTCAAAGCTGTGCCAGTTCTATTCTATTCTATTCTATTCTATTCTATTCTATTCTATTCTATTCTATTCTATTCTATTCTATTCTATTCTATTCTATTCTATTCTATTCTATTCTATTCTATTCTATTCTATTCTATTCTATTCTATTCTATTCTATTCTATTCTATTCTATTCTATTCTATTCTATTCTATTCTATTCTATTCTATTCTATTCTATTCTATTCTATTCTATTCTATTCTATTCTATTCTATTCTATTCTATTCTATTCTATTCTATTCTACTCTATTCTACTCTATTCTATTCTATCCTATTCTATTCTATTAACCAGTCCTTTTCATATACACGCATACACCCATCTGCACGTGAGGAGGGCCACTTCATGTCACTGAAAAGAAAAAAAAAGTAAAAAAATCAAATCACAGCACATGGAAAGAGTTGTTAATTCACCTGCTCTATCTTGTTGACAGCACAGGATGCTCCTACAACAGAGCTTCTTCAGCACTCCCTGGTTGGCTGTCACAGCAGTCTCAAGCAACAGTCTTCAACCAAGTGACAGTCTTCAACTGCTTCCCTACAGGTGCAACTCTGTAGCTTAACTTATTTCATAGGTATCTGCCTGATGCTTAGCTGAAAATCACTCTATTACCTCTTGCTGTATGCCAGTGTAGATTACAAACTGCCACCCACCCGAACTCCACTGAAGTCACATGAGGATTGCAAAAGACTTAAGTTAGGACATCTCCTGCAGCAAAGGCAAAGTTAGAAAGCAGCTCTTCAGAGTAGCATGCAGCTGCCCTAATCGCAGGACTATCCTTTCTCTTCCTACAGTCAGCTGTAGCGTTTACTCCAGTTTACTAACTTCTGCAGCCAGAGAAGGGGGTGCCCTACAGACAAGAGGCCCCTTCCTTGCAAACCCCCGATCCACCTCTTCCGCATGACTATACTGTGCCCTGAACGCTGTACTGCTCCCCTGGAAATTACAAATGAATATAGGCCACCTCATTTCACATAGACTCAAGGGAGACAAATTATTCCCAGTATTTCCAAGATTTTGAGCAATTGATTTTTCATCCTTAGGTGCAGTTCTAAAAATTTTGTGAAAATTATTTCTTTCAGGGGGAAAGGCTGACCGATTGTTTGCTAGCTTGGATTTTTAAGAGAGAGAAAAAGATAAGTAACATGGTATCAGTAGCCCCGTTAGCTACCATTTGTGGGAACGAAGGCTTCAGAGTCAGCGCTCTGCTTCGTGACATGAGGGAAGACACCAGAGCAAGAATGAGATGTACCTGTTCCACCAGGTTTGCACCAAGACGGGATCAGACATGCACTGGACTAGCACACTTCGCAGATTTTCTCTAGACAAGGGAGGACTAGCAAAACGTGGGAAGCACGGGTCCATTCGAAGCTTCACAGCATACTCTGGTGGTCGCTGACACTCAGCGTAACCTCAGTTGACCCAAAACCTTTCATCCAGTCTCCAGCTCAGAACAGAAATATTCTCTTTGCCTCTCCAGATTCCTTTTCATCCCTTTCCCCAAATTCTCCCCTATCAGTCCCAGCCTCCCAAACAGCATTATAAACTCAGCTATTCATTCAGTAGATTAATATATTTATTACGCACATTTATTACACTTTTATATGTTCTTCTGCTTTGATCTTCTCTATAAAAATAACACATAAAATTTCCCTGCAATAATTATTTAAATAAGACCACATCTTCTTTTAAAAATTCTGATTTTAAAGTGTCTGTTGAAGGAAATGTGCCACATTCATGTAATATAGCTCAAATGGTTAACACCGCTCTCTGAAAATATTTGAGCCCTATTTCTACTCCAAAACTGTCAAGCTGTAGCTCACAGTCCTTAGGTTGTGTCACATTTGTTTTGTCCCGTACCATACCAGGGCTCTACCCCTTAGCATTGGTTAACTGGAGCTTTCATGCAACATAACCACCAATTCTAAGTAGTGAGAGTACCTTAAGGCTTTACCTTAAATTCTAACTTCTCTTTTTATTAAAATAATCAGATTGAACCCCATGAGTCTTTCACCAGAGGATCTAACCTTTCACCCCTGCTGATCTCCCTATACCTACCTATGGTACCCTTTTTGTACACTGAAGGATCTGATCAACTTATTTAGGAGATTACCTTGCCTGACAGCATTCTTTGTATAGTTACTTCTGACAAGTCAGAGCTTGTCTCATAAGCAAGGTCCATTTTCTGTTTTCCCAGGAGTGTGATTTTACCTTTACCAGTGTGCTTGCTTCAGAAAACCCGTCTTTTTTATTAGCCACATGTCCTTTTTACTTACCCCTCCCCAGTCTCCACATTGGTTGCAAATCTTGTCTGCAACGATTTCCTTTCAGGTCTTCAGTTAGAAAAATTGAAGACAACAGGACCCAGAACTACAAGATGCAACTAAAAATAGACATATTCAGCAGTCTGAACTAGTACACTCCAGGGAGTAAATTACATTGTTCTTGATTAAAATGTTATACAGTACTAAATCAAACATTTTGCAAGACTTGCTTTTCAATCAACTTGTAAGTATATATAAAAAAACCCCAAACAAACCACAGGTTAGTTTCAGAGATTTTCCCTGAAAACTATGGGTTTGGGATTAACTATATTAACGTCCTCTGTTCTTTATTAATTGAGACTTTCATCAACAATTCTGGTTTTTTTTACATGATCCGTGTAAAGGTAAAAGGCTCCAAATTACCTCGGCTGCAATTTTACCCCTTTTAATATGGTATAACTTTAATTTTTGCTCTGTCCTCTAAAACTTTGCGCTGTTCCAAGACTTACTGAAAAGTACCATTAATCATCCAAAGAGCTCTTCGGCAAGCTCTTATAAAACTCTCAGATGCAAATTATCTAGAGCTCCTGATTTTAAAATGTCTGGCTTTACTAGCTGCTGTTTAACATCCTGTGAGAAACTGTTGGACTGGAAAGTGTTTCGGTATCAGGATCAGCATGTAATATGACTAATTCACGTGGCTTTTCCCCAAATACCTAACAGAAGTATTTGCTTAACACTTCTGTTATTCCTCCATTATAATTGATACTTCTTCCATTTCTCCTCTCAATGGCCAATATTCTTTTTGTTCCTAGGCTTCCAAACCTCTTTCCTATTGTCTTTGGCTGTTGTGGACATCAATTTTTTCCTATGATTTTTTATTTCTATTATTAGGCTTTTGGACTTCTTATTTAAAATCAAGTCTGTTAGTATACTACAGAATATGTGTTTTAGAGTTTATTCTATCTCCACGTAGTAATCTGGTTATAACCTACTTATGGTCTAATTATGGCATGTGGTTCTGTGATTATTTTTTTCTATCCACTAAGATTAAATCTGATCTGATTCAGTTCTGCTAAATTGTTTAAAATTCAGTACATCTTGAAAAGTCTACAGACATTAACAGAATGGGAGACCACGCATGTCATTCAAATTGAAACTTCCAGCATCTTATGGGTTTTTTCATTCCAGCACACAGTATAGGGAGGCATTAAAAAAACCCACTACTGTGTTTTTGTGATTTCTGCTGAAAACTAATTAGAAGCATCTCCTGTTTTCTCACAGAAAAGCATTTGGTGTCATTTTCATGACCTCATGTGAACCATGCCAGGAACAGGGGACTGCAAGAGACATCCCCAGACTCTTTCCCGTGTGCAGCCACACCACATTATACCTTGCAGGCTCAGATTTTAATTTTTGTCGCTATAAGACATTTCCTTACAACACTTAAATGGTTTGAGTGGATTTTTTCTATGTCATCTCCAGGCTTCCGCAGCCCCTTCTAAGAGATGAGCATCAGAGCTGGATGCCGTATCCCCATCAAAGCCACCCTTCTACCCAGGAATGTACAATGACAAGCAACACACACGAACTCTTTTCTCAAAGTTTCAGCAGACACTAAGGATAAAACCACTGCCCGTCCAGCCCTCCTCCACTGTGCAGAAACACTGAGCCCACCCCAAGCAGCTGTGTCAGCCAGGAGCTCCCATCTGCTGGGACAATTTTCTATCCGATGCCAGTACCTGGGCGAAGGACATTTCATGCTGTACAGCCGCAGGCGTGCACACTCCAAGGAAACCCGCCAGCTGCTGGGACCAAAGCAGCCGGTTGTGCCGTCATGCTCCGCTCTCCCCCTTGTTTTCTCCCAGCACCACGTTCTCCAACCATAACTCCCCCGAAATCAGAGTGCAAACTGCGCGGGAGGGAGCAGGGGAGGAGAAGAGCGGAAGGGAGAGGATGTCCAGTGACTCAGAGAAAGATAACAGCCCATTTTACATAGCCTGCCATTCCCTTTCCCCTCTTGCCTCTTCCTAAATAGGTTACGTTCAGGGACTTTTGCATTCCAGGCATGTGAGTCCTATGGGCAGCATCCAGTGATGGCAACGCAGCCAGATTTATTACCAGGTTCGGAGCACTGGTGTATAGACAATTAAATACTCTTTTTTCTCACATCCCTTTGTGCCTCGGTTAATTTTAGCTCGATATCTTGATTGGATGGAAAACAAGCGCTCATTTGTTCCCACTTCTACATTGGTTATCAGGAGAATCTAGTTGTCCCGTTCCTTACAAGGCTGGAAGGAGGACACCTCTACCCGGGGCTGAAGGCAGTATCCACTCCCAGTGCCAGCCCCACCTCCAGCCAGAATCCCTCTTCGCCCCCAGCTCCCAGCCATGCCTGTGCTCCACCCTGCCACATGTCCTGCTCGTGTGCTGGCTGAGGACGGCAGTCCACAGGAAAAAAGGCTTATTAAAATCACCCTATAATCTTTATATGCATGCATATAAAATAAAAGGGTTGTTGGTATCTTGTGCAAAGAAGTCCACTTTATTTATAACCTGCCTGTTTCCCCCTCTCACACAGAAAGGACTGAGAGATGTTTGATGTGGCCCCAAAACCCCAGGCTGGTATGGCTGTGGCTTGGCTGCTTTGCTTGTGGGTCCAGTCATCGTTTGAGTGACTCCTAAATTTTTGAAAACATGGCAAATAATGGGAAAATAGACATTTTCGGTTTGTCATGGGCAATTTAACAGGACAAATTAAAGGCCATGTTCTATTTAGGTAACTCTTTTCCCATTGAATTTCAGAGGCCTGCTGACATGCTTCCCAAAACTGCGCTGAGAAAAGAATTTTTAATAACCAACAGTGTCAGGAAACATTAATAGTCAGGGTCCCGTCCAGCTCTCTGTATTGCATATTCATACAGACACACAGCACACACTGTTATTCTTCATCTGTACTTCTAGGCACAAACAAGAGGGGTTAATAAGAAATGCTCCTTCACTTAATCACAGTGCCTTAAGGGTTCCTGTCGGGAAACACAGCTACTAATACCATGAAGTCATTTTAAAGGGATAAATAAATAAATAAATAAATGCATAGCCCAGGGATGATTTTCACTTTGGCTCCAATTTTAATCAGGATAATAACACCCAAGAGCAGCATGGCAGTGCTTTTCCTTTCATTTTGTGCCACGTTCAAGTGATGTTGTTTCACAGCTTTAATAGTCCTGTCAGCATTCATCAGCAAATCAAGACAGCCTCCAGAATACCGCCATAAAAACACAGTGGATTTTTAATTAGAACAGGGCAGCCCTTAGCACACCAAATACATGTTAAATTGATATTTCTCACTACAAGCTCAAGATTACCCAGTTTCAGCTGTTTCCAAATGAAGCAAATCAAGCTTAATGTGGGCTCAGCTGAACAAATGTATTTTCTTAGGTTTACAGCAGCTTTTAACTTTTAATGCCGTGTCTTTTTTTTTTCCTTTTTTTCAGATGATGTTATGGTAGGAAAATGTTACACTTGCCTATGTGAGATTTACAGATGACCTTCTTACTGGACAAAAGTTCTGTGGGACATGGGACAGGATATAAATCCCAGCCTCTGCTCCATCAAAAGCTGATAAATAAATAAGTGAGGAAGATTAAGAGTGTAGTTTAATGAGCCAGTATGTTTTCCATTACAGATGTAATTATTTGCCAAAAATTGTCCTTTCCACATTCATTTTGTTTTGAAAAACAATGACTCCTTCATAAAACCGTCTAGTAGGTTTTGTGGATGCACCATTTTTTAGGAGATCAGTGGTTTGTGGTCTTGTTGATGTGGATCAGAAGTCGTCAAAGTCATTTGTTGCTTTTCCTGAAATCTTAAGTACCACAAGCTGCTGGATCATTTCTTATTAGTATCTGGGAATTATTAAAGTGTACTGAGGACTCCCATCCAGTCCCATTTTACAGTAACAAAAACCGCAGGAAAAATGGGACTTTTGTTACTTCTGTGTTAATTTCCCATAAATTATGCGGAGCATATTCCCCTGTCATTTTTCTATTTAGCAAGTCAGTCCTCAGAAGGTGTAACCTCAGGAAAAAGAAACACTTCCGAAGATTAGCTCAAATCAGTGGAAGAGGGGAAGTTATTTTGGTGATAGTACCCACCTCCTCCTGATCTACATTGCTACTGCAGCAGCGAGCTGGACTCCCTGAAATCAGACAACATGCACTTCACTTGTTCCTTGCCCTAAACAGCAAGAGGAAGGGCTGGTGGGGACTGCAGCCCGTCCCCAGGGGAAAGCGACTTCAGGCACTTCTAACACAGCAATCTCGCCTCCCGCGCACAGGGGCTCACCTGAAGCAGCGTAAGGAAATTAGGAGTCAGGCACATCGCTCCCCTCTCCATCTTAACAGAGACTCACTAGAGAAGTTTTGCAGGTGGACACAGCCATATTTCCCATAATAATACATGAGCGATATGTGTCAACCCACTTACGGAGATGCTTATTGTTGGAACATATGCTTTAGCCTAGCAAGAGGCAAAAGCACAACAGCAGGAAGGAAAAAGCATAGTTAGACACCTAACTTGGCTTGTATTCTGGTGTCCATTTAGATGCCGCAACAATTCCATCCATTTTGAGCTTGACCTGAGGGTCTACCGATCTCAAAAATACCATAAGGGAGTTGAGTCCCTTGGAAAGGGATTGACAGTAGCCAATGTGCTGAGCAGGGAGACCACTACACTGTCCAGTCAAAAACTGGTGGCAATGCAGAGGCTATGCTGCTCTTGATGCCTTGCTCCTGTGGTGGGCTGGGAGGGCGAGAGCTGCAGACATCAGGGGATGCACCATCACTTGCCTTACAGCAACCTCCTCCCATCTCTACGCCCTGCCTCGCTGAAGAGGTCTGGAGGACAGCAGGGAGCTGTACCAAGGTCATCCAAGCAAACCACATGTGCTGCTTCATCCCTCTTCATGTGAAGCTCCTCTCGCAAGGAAAACCTGTTATTAAGGGCTCTCTGGTCCCAATCCTCCAAGCAGCAAATTGCTCTGTATATATTTTTCCTTGGTCTCTCAGGAAACCTGCAGGACTTGCAGGCTGTTCAACCAGCTTATCCCATACGTGAAATGATGCACTCCGGCAGGATGATGGGACAAAAATCTCCCTCCAAACTTACCTCACGTGTCTTGTTGTTGGTTTTGGGTTTAGTCCTAAATGCTTTTATTTTTTTAAAAAATAAACATATACATCACATTAAGACATTCCATCTCATTTTTCTCAGTGCTCAACCCAAAACAGCCAGAAAGAGAAATACTTTTAAGTCAATCATCAAAGCTAAATTAAACAAGCACAAACCTTCACTTAACTTCTAAATGGCAATGAAGCTTTGAAAAAGGGTCCTGTACCTGAAATTTCATGTGTAAATTATGACTTCACTCTCAAAATTTATCTTGGCCAAATTTCTGGAGTAAATCCATCAAATGCAATCTTCTGTGGGAAGCTTACTTCCGAGAAACAATTTCCTACATTGAGAAGCAGAGAATAAGTAGAATGACAAATGCATCCCTTTGCATATGACTGTTTTAGAGAAATACACAGACATCATGATAATGCAAAACTCAGAAGGACTGAGACAATGTCTGCATTTTACCATTTAGCATCTGTTTCAGCTCCACACTAAGGCTCAGACCTGAAAGGTGCTGAGTATCCCCAATTCAGCAAACACTGAAGGGCACAATTTACTTCAAGCCTACAAAGGGGCCTTCAAAATTAATGGGAAATCAAACAGTCCAAAAGGAGTGGAGCAAAGAAAGCACACTCCATCATAATACAAGGGAACAAAATTAATCACATGTAACGTGACCTCAGCTGTGCTGGGCTCCCCGTTAGAGAAGGTGAAAGTCCATTTCCACCCACATGAGTTTTCCCACCCCATTTAGCAAGCTGTTTCTACACAAGTCCTTACTTTTATCTGTGCATGACTTCCCTCGGGGTGAGACGTCAGCCTTCTGGGAAGCATCGTGCCGTTGAGCTGGGGTTTGATGGGGAACATGACAGCACACAATGACGGAGTCATCCTCTTTCCAAGAGCTGGTAACTTCAGGTGGCACTTGAGATGTTGGCTTTGACCCCTGGGACCTATCTGACTTTATGCTCACAGAGATGGAAATAATGCAAACTAGAACTCTTGTAGAGAGACAGACCGGACTCGTATCCTGCTCAAGGCACCTTACATACCTTATGTATGGGGGAAAAGAGCGTTTCAGGTACAAAAAAAAATGTGGTGAAAATAAGGGCTTGATTCTGCTTGTGCTGGTGCCCCCCCTTTAGCACATGACATTAGTAGTTGTCCCGTGAAATCCTGTATTTTGTACCTGAGGGAAAGACAGCAGCACTCAGCAACTAAAAATAATTTATGTAAATAAGGATGCAGACAACACATGGTGAAGCACTCACAAAAGGCTGGTAGAGAGGTATGAGAAGCAGCCTCTTCCCTTCTATTTGGCACTTGGCAGACTAAGCCCAATCTAGTATGTGGCAGTCAGGTTCAATTACCTCAGCTAGCTGAGGGAACTTATGCCCTGATTTTCTTTCCCCTGGAAAACCTTCATGCTTGTTACTGGGAGGATCAGCTGAGAGGCGAGAGATGTGCCTTAAATCTCCCAGGTCCCCCATGCCCCCATGCTCAAATCACAGCGATTTTAGGTGAAAATGGGCCGGTACCTTCACTTCTAACAGATTCATAAAAATTTCCCAGTGGGAATGCCTCAGACCTTCTTACAAAGAGAAATAGTTAAGGAGAAACATGTGAGAAACATTACTGGAAATCCATTAGTGAAAGAAAGGATTTTTTTCAAAGTTCAAATAATTCAACTAAAGAAGTACTAGCTAGCAGAGAGAAGCTCACATAAACATTTCACAAGTGGGTAGCAGGGAGCAAAGAACCAGAAAGGAGTAAATAAATTACTCCTCTCTGCCAAATAAATCATGCGAATTGTAAGCTTTCTGGGGCAGATACTTTAGATACTTTATTTTCTCTACAAGTTGGTACAGTGTGCAGCAACATGGACCCCCAAATTCTTTAATGGGCTCTCTAGACACTGCAGGAATATAAACAGAAAATTGCATGGAAATAAGTCAATAATAAGATAGACGTAGCCCTGGAAATGGCCGTGCAGCCATGACCACATGACTTAATGACATGCATCACTGAGCTCTCGTGCCTTCCTGCACTGAGATTGCTGTGTCAGTCCCCAAAGCTGCAGACACTCGAAGGCTGCCCCGAGCCCCAGCTGCCCGTGCACCACAGCAGTTTATTATTTCATGCTGCATTTTCTTCCCATGTGCCTCCACTTAGGGAACAAACCAGGAAACAGTCCCCAAAGAAAAAAGGCCCAAGCAAAAATCACATGGTGACTTCTAGACAGGGTTTTACTGAGCATATGCAGCATTTGTGTTACATTTGTAAACTGAGTAGACACATCTCAATGCAGCTTCAAAGAAGTGGCAAAGAGCAACTTGAGGCAGGGAGGAGGAAATGTTCCCATTGGAAAGCCTAGATTGATTATTTTGTACGCATGCCCCCCAAAAAATTACACTGGGTAATCCATGTGTGCTTAACCTTTGGGCTCTCAACTAATTAATTAAAGTTGCTCATAGTACACGCAGTGTTAGTGAGGTAATATTTCATCATGTTTCAAGTAAGAAAGCTCTTGGCACAGTGCAGTCTTTTCTTAGTCCAGACTGGAATAACAGGGGTTATATAAATGCAAATTACACAATTTGACAGCTGTGTAACATCAGCATGTTATGACTTAAAGAGCTAAATCCCAAGACCCCTCACTGACCGGTGAAATCAGGCTCCCATCGAATTTTGCCGGTGCAGGGGCCTGCAGAAGACAACCCTAGTGCAGAGCCCCCACTGCCGTACCTTCTCGCCCTCCCCACCAGCAGCCCATCTCACCGCCCTGCTCTGGTCACTCGTGGGCTTTCTGCGTGTGCCCTTCCTCCTTTACCCACTGCCAGCTATTCAAGAGTTTCTTCCTTCTCACACCCACCATGCCTTCTTTCTTCACTGTCTCTGGCTTTAACTTAACTGGCCTTTCTTCTGCCTTCTTCCACCTCACGATCTTTCTTTCTAACCTTCCTTTATTTCTAAGGAAATAAGTGCTTCTTCCCACTCTTGTTAGAATAGCTTCATGCTATTTTAATTGTTTATTATAATTCTGCAGCTTTTTGAGCATTTATGGTCTCTCCTCCCATTCCCACTGTCATTGTCCTTCCAGCCCATTGCATTTCTCCTTTTCCCCTATTTCTCTTTCACTGGTTCTTTCTTTGCATTCTTGCCTGCCCTGCACTGCCCGGCCACCGCCCTCTCGCTCTGCTTTGCCACAGTGCCCAAGCAGTGCCATGGGTGCCGGTGTGGGCCGTCTGGCAGGCTCCAGCACATGCCCCACACATGGAGGGCTGGTTGGATGGAGGAGGGACTCGTTGGACAAAGAAGTCCAAAGCTGCATCCAATCCCATGGCCAGATAGCCTTGGCAACGCAAGAGGTTGAGGTCCCCCATAACAACAGTGACTACACTACCTACTGATACTTCTGCTCTGGGAAACAAAACAAAACCAAGTCGTTCCTGGTTACCTCATGCACTTCCCAAACACTCTTCACTAGGCTGGAACAGAAAACACTACTGATGGTGAAAGGTCAAATCAAGACGACTGTATGCCTACAGAAAAGGAAGAAAAGTGCATCTGCTCACAAGACCCCCATCTCAGTAAGGATTCATCATCACTTTCTCACCAATACCTTGCTCAAAGTAGGAACCAGCTTGCTTTGGCCTGGACTATTCAAAAATTGGTCATCTGCAGGTGACACATCACCACCACCTTGTTCTCCACACCACAGCTTTTCCTGCTTTTCTGGTGTGCCTCTTGTCCCAGTGACCGACATACCCTGAAGGCGCTGCAGCAAACACCTAACCTGGCTCCTCTGCAACTCCTACAGCCAAGGCAGGCCGACAGAGTTGTTTCTGTTGTTGTTGGCTCCTACCACATCTCAGAAAAATCTGCTGCTTAGATCTGGCAGAAACAAGGACTCCCCAAGTTTTTGTCCCAGAAACAAGGCATCTATAGCACTAGCTTATTTGCAGTCTTGCTTGCTGTCGTCTTTCTGCTGTGTCCAGAGCCTAACCTGAGCATGCAAGACTGGAATTTGTCTTTCCCCCAGGACACACCCAATATAACCCTTCTGTCACTAACCCCCCCAAAATTGTTTTTGTAATTCATAAACCTAAACAAATGTTAATGAAAATTATTGAAACGTTTATAGTTGGTAACAACATGCAAATGAAGTATGACCTGTCTGTCTTTTCCACCAGACATCAACAGATTCTCTCTAAACCTGTATCTTTCAGAGCCCCCCACTCTATGATTTACACATATATAAACCCCCTGGGAGAAACCCAAAGGCTCGCCAGCTTTGGTGAAGTGACACGTGTAATTTTCACCTGCATTACAATAATGACGTAAAAACTAGCAGGGCCAGAACCTCAGTGCAGGAGGCATTGCACAGACACAGAATTAAACAGCAGCCCTTCCTCCAAGGAGCTCACAGCCAATGCACCAGGTAAGAGACAGCAGAGAGTAGAAAAAGCCCAGGGAAATACAGGTGCTCAGCCTTGCAGATAATGGTCGTAGCATCAGAGTAACCTGGTCATCGCAGAGCGTGGTTGCGTTTCACAGAAAGGACAGGTCCAGAGATAGTCTGGACCTATAACACTGCTCTCCTGGGGCTCTTCTGAGGACCAGCCCAGCGCAGGCTCCTGTCTGTATCCAAACTTCCGGCCCTTAGTGTGTGCCTGCTCTGGATGCACACCATCATGCACCCCAAGAACACAGTTTTGACACAAAACGGTTTCCATCCCTTTTCCCTGTGGCACCCCCATAAAGAGCTCTCCCAGCTCTGTCCTCTTCATTGAGGCATGTCCCAGGCCAGTGGTGCAGAGGGGGAGCAGGCAGGTTGTGGGGCATGTCCAAGAGGACAATTCACAGAGGACATTGTCTCACAAGTCCTGCTCAACCAGCATCCTCAGCCAACGTTGTGTCTTATGCCTTGGTTCGCGACAAAAGTTTTGTCCTACAAATGCTCAGCATTACGCCCTGAGCACAGGAAGGGGTATGGAAAGGAGGAAGGAGCGCCAGTTGCTTCATATGAAACACAGAATAAACAGGATCGCTAGGGATGTGGAAGGAATCAAGGATGGTGAAGTTCTGCCAAAAGCTAAGGAGCATCTGACTTTACCATTGAAAACATCCCCGAGGATGCTTTCCAAAGTAAATAAACTACGTAAATACCCTTTATTCCTAGAGTTTTCTAAGAAAACTCTGCTGACCGGGGTGTTAGTGCATTTTATATCACAGTATCTACAAGTAATTTATAAAAATTGATACATTTCCTCCTTTGTAGCAGACAGTGATTATCCCCGTTTGCAGATGAGGAAGAGAAGTTAGGCGAGTTGCTCGAGGTCACACAGAGCTGGGACTGAACACTGGTCTTTTGACTTCCAGGACTGTGACTTAAAACATAATCCTTCCTTTTTTCCACTAGCATTGCAGCTTCCACCGCACTCAAGACTCAGCACAGTGGTTATCATAATTTTACACTAATTTTGACTCATTTTCTGCATCACTGCTCTGCATTTAATTACTTCAAAATGTATCTCTGAATCATTTAATATACTGTAAGTGCTTTTGTGTGCTAGAATAGAAGCATCAAGTGGTCTGGCAAAGCTCAGCACTAAATAAATAGACTTCAGGGAAAAATCTGAGGGAGATGGGGAGATTTTTCTTTTCCCAAAAAAGCTGTGGCTAGCCTTATCCGTGTTTACCAAGTCTGTTAGAAAGTTTCACAAAGTGGAACTGAGAAAACAATTGCAAAAACCAATTTGATTGATGCAGCCTCCTTTTCAGCCTCAATAACATTCAATAGGAGATTTCTGATTTTTTTAATGTGCTAATTATTTATACTTATTCAACCATGAAAAACAACAGGCTGATTAGGAAGGGCAGGGAAAGCAACAAATAGAAAAGAAAGAGGTTGCTGGCAATGAGCATTTAATTTGCTAAAATGCTCATTACAAAGCAAAGAAAATTGACAGGGCAAATGTGGAATCTCAACAGAAAATCAGCAAGCAGCGTCTCTGGTAGAGTAAAGTGCAGAATAACACAGCCAAGACACAGACTGACCTCTGCTCTTTACAGGAGATACAGTTGCTTCGGGAGCGCGGACCGCTGGGAAGGATGAAACCACAGATCCCCAGAGGCACTGAAACTGTAGTGATTAATGAGGCCTGAAAATAAATATTCTATTCCAATTTTCTTAACAGGAAATTCTACATCTTTTCCTGGGGATTTTTTTTTAATTTAAAAAAAGTGAAAAAGTGACACAGAAAATGCCAAAATATTTCATAAACACTTTTCCAAATTTGAGAAAAACGATTCTTGAAAATCGTATTTTATAGTGGTAACATGGAGATGGTATGTAGACTGACATGAAAACCTAGCTGCCGGCAGCGTTTTCTAATCTCTAGGACAGAATTAACTGGCAATTTACACACTGGCTGAAATATCTGAAGACAGTCATACTTCAAAGTAATGGAGAAACTGCAGAAGATGAGCACAAGGTTATCCCAACCTGGCAGTGGACATCTGGGTACTGTTGGGCTTGGGCTGGCTCTGTGCAGGTACGTCTCAAGGCACAAGCTCATTCTGGGAAGGGGTCCTCTCTGCTGGGAGACCCTCAGCAATCAGAAGGGTATCAGGGCGTCCCATGGGCATTGCAGGAAAAGCCCCTCAGGAAGCCCTTGAGAGCACTTGGAGGATGAGGACAGTCAAGAAGTTCAGCCTTTACAGCACTGCAGAGCCCATCCAGGAAAAAAATTTCTTTCATGAAAGAGGACTTTAATTCAGCACTGGCATAGCAAAACCTAGTGCATGCAAGCCAAAAGGATGAAACTGGAGAATAAAGTAAACCACACGTTTTTAACAGCAAGGATATTTTCGTCCCTGGGCACACTGCCCCTTCTGAGGCTCTGCACTAGTTTCAGCAGGTGGGAACCCACTTCCTCTGATTTTATGCCGGTGAGTTAGTTGCTTGGTCCCAGCTGCTTGTCTGGGCTTGGACAGTGGATGGAGGAGACCATCTCCAGAAGGAAATTCATGTAATTGATGTTAGACGTGTATTTTAGGAGGGAACGAACCACCTTCTAGATACATGAAGTTAGAGAGCCAAGGCTAAATGAAAGCTAAATGAAGAAACCATCCAAAGGCAGCCCTCTCATGGGCTCACCCTCCTGCTGGGACGCGAGGCCGTTCTCCGGCCCACCCATTCATCATCTGCTCCCTGCCTGTCTCTTGGCCACTGCACAGGAGACCTCCAAGGCCAAACCACTGTGGCATCTCCCTGAGTTTCTCAGGGGAATAAAAAGTAAGGCGTGCCCTATTCCCCAAAGGCACACAACAGGAGAAGTGGATTTAATGACACAGATGGCTGATTGTGCCCAAGATGCCAACGGGAAGTGGAGACCACAGCACAGCAGGGACACAGCATTTGCTAGGCTGGGAAACAATTTGAAGTGCATTAGCACCAAGGACCGTAGGACATCTCCCTGCAAACACACAAGTTTGCAGACTGGATGCAATACCACAGCATGCATGTGTGCTCTGGCACACTTGAGAAAGGTCACAGCAGGTGACGATCAACCAGCTCTGCAGCATAGAAGTACACTGAGTCACATTTGTCTGAGATACTTTGAGTTCCATGTTCCCAGGTTACTCCTGGGATGCAGTGTAGTTTATATAACAGCCCTTCTGCTGGACTGAGCCAAAACCTACAATCTAGTCCTTTTTTTTAAAATAATATTATTCAACCAGTTCCACCAAAACCCCTCACCTTCTCAGGGCATTGCTAATATCGTACAGAAGGGAAATTGTTAAATCACATATTGTATACAGAATATACTTTAATTACCTGCTGAAGTCTGTGATTTGGGTAGAACGTATCTCTAGCGGCATGCTAATCTGGATTTTATTATTATAAACTGAGGTGTGATTGAATCTGATTTGTAAATGAATTCATTTCTGAAAATATGAAGTCATACAAAATTGCCCTCTATTAGTTCAATATTTTTATCTGGCACAATAAATAAATACCAGTTCTCCTCAGCGAGGAATAGGGAAAAAAGCACTGCACTGTGAAAAACATGTTTTTTGCAAAAACTGTTCAGTAATTGTTACTAGCTGTACCTTCTTTGCTTTTAATTAATTTACAAAGAAAAAAGACAATTAAACTCTAAGTAAAACATTTTTGAAGTTATATTCTGCACATTATTTTTAAAAGTTGTTTTTCTGTGTGGTAATGTGAAAAATTGAAGATAAAACACTGCTTTACACTTATGTATGCTCAGTTTGTATGCTCCTTTATTAGAATAAGGCTACAACACAACTGTATTCCTATTGCTCCAAACTTTAGGGGCTCAGAGAGAAGGTTGCTTCCATCTGTTATTTCCCAGTGGTCTTTGCAGGCAAAATTCGATCTGCTATTTTCTGCTCATTCAAAGCTGAAAATAATAGCCACTGACTTGCATTTTTCAATGTCTTTCAGCAAAAATATTTTTCATCCCATTTTGTTATCACATACCCAGAAAAGAAGGAAGCCCTGGCAGCAGGGTTTGGAGACTGTCACATTCGGGAGCTGAAGGACTAAGATTTGGAAGGCAATTGCAAATTCACAACAATTCCAATCCAGGGCTTCCTGGCAAGGATCACCTTTCTGAAACCCACTCTTTTTTAAGTTAAAACAGATTGGTATGGGTGTCGCTGCAGAGCAGCTGACTTGGGGTTTGCAACCTGCAGGGACCTGTGCTTCTGGCAGGAAGCCATCAGCGGGATGGAGCTAGGCGGGAGGTGAGCAGATGAGGAGGTGACTGAAGCTGACATCGGGACCAAGTGGTAGGTGCAATGTGGTCAGTGCACCTCTACACACAGGCACAAATCATAGAATCATAGAATCATAGAATCATTAAGGTTGGAAAAGACCTCTAAGATCATCGAGTCCAACCGTCAACCCAACACCACCATGCCCACTAAACCATGTCCCTAAGTGCCTCATCTACACGTCTTTTAAATACTTCCAGGGATGGTGACTCTACCACTTCCTTGGGCAGCCTGTTCCAGCGCCTGACCAGTCTTTCAGTAAAGACATTTTTCCTAATATCCAATCTAAACCTCCCTTGGCGCAACTTGAGGCCATTTCCTCTCGTCCTATCGCTAGTTACTTGGGAGAAGAGACCAACACCCACCTCGCTACAACCTCCTTTCAGGTAGTTGTAGAGCGTGATGAGGTCTCCCCTCAGCCTCCTCTTCTCCAGGCTAAACAGCCCCAGTTCCCTCAGCCTCTCCTCATAAGGCTTGTGCTCCAGACCCTTCACCAGCTTCGTTGCCCTTCTCGCGACCCGCTCCAGCACCTCAGTGTCCTTCTTGTAGTAAGGGGCCCAAAACTGAACACAGTAGTCGAGGTGCGGCCTCACCAGGGCCGAGTACAGGGGCACTCCATGCACAGAAAGCCTTTGTGGATGTGCAATGACCGACAGGGCCCTGAGGGCAATAACAGCTTCTCCCGCGACCTCCCCGCATGCTCCTCGCCCGAATGCCTGGGGTTGCCCCGACTGCCCTGCTCCTGGCTGGGGTGGTGGGACGGGCCCCAGCTGTGAGGTCCTGCCCTGCCATACCTGCACCCTGACAATAACTATGGATGCCCTGGAAAGTTAATTGAATTTGAAATTGTGCCTCACCATTAACTGAATGCTGAAAATTAAAACAGTATTAATTTTAAGGGGAAAAGTATTTTCACAGAGCAAACTATTAGCAGTAACTGTACTCTTACTGCATATTCTGCTTTGCATCCAGATATCTCATCAGTGGGAGCATGTGTCACTGGGAACCACAGTGAGGATAAGAGACGTGCAATACAACTCAGCAAATACATGTTTGCCCGCAATTTCCCTCGTAGCTTAAAGCTGGGCATTTTGGGTGCATTTAAAGCTGTTAGAGGTATTGTGGAAGGTTCTTTGGCTAGAGATGAAAAATGCGTCTTCTGAGACAATAGGAGTGAGGTCATACTTTAGCAGGAAGGAGAGGGAAAGATATTTTTCCAAAGGAGGTCACCTACTATCATAGACTTACTGCAGCCCCAAACCCGGCCAAAACAGCGTGAAGGACCTGCCTGTCACCCAGACTACACTATGGGTTGAATTAGTCCTGCCCCACTGCTTTCCTCCATCCAGCTGTTTTCCATGATGTTATGTTGAAAAAGCTTTGGTGCAGTGCATTTCCCAGTCTTGCTTTGTGGGCAGATGCAAGCGCTCAAACATGGTTTGTGCTGACTCCCATGGAAAAACAAAACTGCAAAGCAAGTAGACAGAGTTTGCAATTCATCTGATCTCACAGAGCTACAAACTACAGCGTTTCTTTGTCAGTATCAGTTCATTTAATAATGAATGACTGCAAGAAACTGCTAAGGATGCTTTAAAAGGTAATCAAAACCTAAAAAAGCAAATTTTTCAGTGATACCAGTTTAAGAAAACAAGAGACAACTGACTGCTCTGTTGTAATAAAATCAGACATACGTGGCAGTTTCTATAAAGTTTTATTTTCTTTTTCCATTAGATCTGAGAGAATCACAGAGAGTTTCCCCAATGAATGTAACTGACTGAATGATTTCACTTCTTCCTTCTTTGGATTGGATTAGGTTGCTGCCATCTGCTTAGTGTCCTTAGTGCTTTTGAGGAAAAGTCTTTTCACTCATATAGTTACGTAATGGTACATAGTCTCTTGCCATCCTTGGATACAGTCACTGAAAAGATAGAGCTAAAAATAGGAAAAAAATGGTTATGATCATCAATTGCTGCCTGCGCTCTGTCTCCTTTTAAGCCTGCCCTGCAGCAGGCTGTTAACTTTCAAACTCATCTTCCCTTCTAATCCTATTCCTAAAGATCAGAAGTATAACGCAGACCATATAATTCCATTCACATACTTTTGCATTGAGCCCCATAATTTTTTTGGCTTATATGCATTCTCCAAAAAGTCTTGGTACAAAGTTTTCAGGAGATGTAGAACTCAATGTTTCCCTTGGCAGCTCATTTGTTTTTCTAGCATCACTTAAATATTTGTCTCATTTCTCTGCTGTATCTGTTTGGTGCTAAACTGCATCCAGGGTTTTGCTCTGCCTTTGTTCTTGAGGTTAGTGTCCTTCACCTACTATGCATTTTCACTGAGTGAAAGATCTTAGACATTCATTAAATAGTCGCACAAGCATTTAGATCGAGCTTTTTACATCTTCACGTGTTAATGGCCCATCTCTACACTCTTGTATTGCAGTACAAGAGTGCAATGTTCCAGTCCTACAAATAATATGTGGAGAGGGGAAATCATCTCCACATATTGATTTTATACACACTAACTTCTTCTTTCATTGTATCGCACTGAAAGCTAATCCTCAGCTGTGTGTCCACTATGACTCCTAAATCCTCACATATTTTCAAGCAGCAGACAAATTAATGCTGTGTTATTTTACTTTGATATATTATCTAGCATTCTGAAAGATACATAAGAACTTAAATATTAAAATGAAGAGAAGGCACCAGGGAATATGAGTCTGTGCCAATGTATGTATAATCTCATTGCACCCCTATCACCATAATTCTTGAGCACTTGCCAGTAACACATTAAGCAATGGGATCGCTATCTGTTTTGGATGTTTCAGTCGCTTCTTCACCTGCTTCCTGAGGGTGGAGAGCTGACTGTGCACTATGGAGTTTTCCTTTTGCTGGGATTCTCATTCAGATTTATTTTTCATAAACGTTTCATCTGCTCTACATGTAGTCAGGGAGGACAAAGCTGGGCGACATGCCTCTTACATATGGTGTGGAAAGCACTGAGGTTTGGGATGCTCATTATTCCCATAGGAGTCGGCTCCACAGTCTCCAACTGGCTGCCCAGAAACTTCTGGCTCTACTACAAGGCCAGAGCTTGTCTGTAAAGCCGTCTGAAGACTACTGCTAGCTGGATGTTCACTGGATGTTAGCATCTGTTTAAGAGTATTGAGCAACACCATGCAACAGTTGGGGTGAAAATGTCAAGTTACATTCATAGACACTTCAACAGGAGTGCAAAATGTTAAGTACTCCAATTGCAATGTGGGAAAAAGGCTAATATTGCTCTGATTCCCATGCAAAATATCTTTAACGATTACCTGAAGTTCAGTGTTTTAGCTTCACATCATCTGCAAAAATGGATGTCTCTTTCAGCAAAGTAGCCACAATCCTCCATGCTAAATCACATGAAGAATCCCAACTGCTGAATCAAAAGTACTGCTCGCAACCACCTGTTCACTCAAAGTACTCTGAAACTGAACAAAAAACCTGGGAAAATGATTATAGATGAGAAAAAACACTTGGAGAAAAAATAAAAATAAAACAGAGATGAACTAAAGTTGCTTCTCATTGCTCACTGGCTCCTAAGGAAAGTTAAAGTGTTTACTACTGCAAGAGAAATTGCTATTCCCATAAACTCACAGGTAGAGCTTTTCTAGCTGATGCCTATAAATGACACCCCACTATCGTCCATCATCCTTCTTTCTCCATTAATCTCCCTTTCTGTTCACTATTCCAGCCTGTGGAGGTCCCAATGGACTAATATAGTGTAGCCAATTTTTAAAAGGCCCAAAACTCTTTTAAAAAAAACACTTTCCCTAGCTGAAGAGTAACACCAGAAACTTTTATTTTACCCCAGGTCTCACTCCATATGACACCTATAAACAATAAATCAAAGCACCAGCATCACCCTTTTAATATCCACCACTACTCGTTTCTGGCTAATTAAAAAGGCTCTTTTTAACTTTCTTGGATAAATATGAAATGACAGCCCAAGAATACGATGGGCTGGCATAGGCTGCATTGGTATCATTGTAAAATGAAGTTCATAAGGTTAATCAAGTTACCAACATTTTAGAAGTTGGGAAACTTTCTGTCCCAGGTGGCTTAGCAGGTGACTCCTATAAATTACACAGTACATTACAGCGCCATCCGCCAGTCTTGTTAGAGTAAGGAGTCAGTCAGCGTTTCCATTATAAACCCCTATTTTCAGAGTTTATTAGATAGCCATAAAAACATTCTCCAACCTGAACCTTGGCACACAGTGGGTTTTCACCTTATGAACAAACTTTCTGTGTTATAGAAAGCAAGATAATAATCTGCAAGTCACATTTCAAATTAGATCAAAATTTTCAAAGCTGATTAAAAACAAAACCTCTGAAATTTTTAGAACTCCTCTTACCCTTCCTGTTTTGTTACCAAGGATATTAAGTTTAACAAGGTTTTGTTCCTTTATGGCCTATAATTTCTTGCTAACTGATCCTAAAGGCAGGTTATTGAATTTGCAACATGATAATTCCTTTCACAACAATGCACCAGAACATCATAAAGGGAATCTTACACCACCTTCTAATAGAAGGACATCTTGAGATGTGGTGAAAAAACCCAGAACAATGCAAATATAGTATTTAAAAAAACTTTAAGTTTGTCTGCAGCCTAATTCCCTGTGGTTAGGTGCAATAATAGAGGTGAAATAATTATAGTTAAACAATACCTGAACATTTAAGGTGGAAGTGAAAGGGAAATTCTAAGCACCTCCACATTTCATATATTTCTAATTCCAACCTACACATACTGACTTTTAAACATTTGCACAGCAGCCTTAACCCCAAATAGCCCAGAAATAGTAGCCCAGGTACAGAGACAGGATTTTGAAGGACACACAGTGCTTGTTTCAATATGTAAAATATTAAAACTTCAGTAAGTATGTCTTTCTGAAACTTGAGGCAGACAACACCCTTCAATGTGAATTCTGTGCAATTTAAAGCATGCTTGTTTGATGCTTCTTCGCTTAATGTAAGAAGCTCCATTTTTATAGGTCATTGGCTCAGACATTTGTCTCCCCACTTCAGACTGTGCTGTCTGCCTGTGTTGCAGAGATATCATCATGCTGGAGGTGAGCAAAACGTAAACAAGGGGCCTCAAGGACCGTGGTCCCTACAGACCTTGGCTCTTACAGACCCACGCCAGCCACATCGTGCGTGTTCAGCACAGTGCTGCTACCAGTCCCATGGGAGAGCACTCAGTGTCAGACAACTTTCGGAAGATCTTCTGGGTGGAGTACAGCAGGACAGCTGCTGCCTGTTCACACGCCTGCCCCGCTCTCCCGGATGAAGCAAGAAGACAGAGCCTGGGGGGAGATGACTGCAGCAACCAGGATGGCAGGACTGCATGAAGCCTCACTCAGCTGTGGATCACTTCAGAAGTTTGCTCTCACCCTACATCTCTTCTTCTCCACCTGCCCGATCTCCATGACACAGGGAGCTGGGCAAGGCAAGTGTGCAGGATCAAGCTCTTTATCAAAAATTCCCTTAGAAGTCCTCAGTTTTGTCTTGCTCTGTCTTTTGAGATGTGCCTCTCGCTTTGCATGCTAGCAAAAACCACAGCTGCATCTTCCCATGATACATCTTGTACCATGCTACGTGACTAACACCTGAGGTTGCCGTTTTGGCTCAGTCCTTCAAACACATATTTGCTCTGAACAAATAAAAGGTCTCAGCGATTTCTGAAGGACAGTTCACATGCAGACAGGCTGGCTCAGGTACAAGTGTTGGCAAGGTCAGGGCTATTGCCACGCTGTCAGTCAGGCAGCACATATCCTATTTCTTCCTCTAACCGAACTGCAAAGTCAGCTGAAGCCTATGGAGGGGCCCTTTGCTTTACGCCTTGAGTTCACCTCACTTTCACACAGGGAGGTGTGGAGATTCAGTGCTTTACATCCGCTTCGTGCTGCTGTAATTGCTTACAGAAGGAGTACGAGGCAGCTCAGTGGCAATTTGAGCTGGTCAGGCAGTAACAGGCAAGACCCCAGACTGTTCCACTCAACAGGATGCATTCATTTGTTGTAAGATCAAATAAAACAAAATAACAAAATAATAAACCTGAAGTATGGATGAGAAATGTCTTGTTGATAGCCCCCCTGGCCAGGCTTCCAGCCACAAGACAAGAGAAACTGCTTTAACTCACTCAGTGTTTCATCAGCTCCCAGCTTGCCCATGCTCAGCCACTCTTTTTACTGGGCTTTTGCTCCAAATCACAACATTATTAACATTCAACTTACTGTATTTAAGTGTCCCTGGAAGAACGTAAGTGAAACTGGTTTCTGTTTACATTTTGCCTTCTTATCTGAGAAATCCCACATCGGTGATGCCTTCTCTTCTTCACTGCAGCCTTCCTTGAGCCTTTGCTTTATATTGCCTCACACCTACTCGTGTGTGGTACTCCACACACAGACTGAATTTATCTCTCTCCATAGCAATATGGGAGGGATAAGAAAGAAAAAGAGAGAATGTAGTACAGGACCATCTACAGAGAGTGGACACATCCTCAGAATGGTTTTATTCTGGTTACATTCCAGTAAAATCACTGTATTTCAGCCATGTTCCGGTATAACGAAATCGCTATCTTCTTACAAGTAAGTGGTCTGGGAAAGGCACAATCAAGGTCAAGCCTAACCAAGGAAACGTTTCACGTTCTTGCTGGCCCAGAAAGCTTCCCTCGGTCAGAAAGATCCAAAGACTACGTGATTTCCAAGCTTCTGTTTGCCTTTGCTTTCTTCACATAAGTACAGAAACAGGAGATGGTACGCAAACTTTACAGTGAGAAGAGCTTTGACAGTCTCAACGGGCAGAAGAATGCTTGCTTAATAACTTTCACATTTAGAGAGAACTATATTCCTCTTGAGATTACTACTCTGCTTTGTTTTTATCTAAGGGATGTGAGAAGGGTAATTAAAAGGACATACTTGTCTGCAGCAACTCCCTAAACCCTAGCTACACGATCTATACGTGTCACCCCTTGATCCACACTATTTTTCATTGCTACTTTTGTTGACACTATCTAGGTAGTGATAAGTCCTCCAGCTCTACTGATTTCCTGTGGAAGACAAGATACTGGTTTAAACAGACTACATGACTGATGTAGTTTGGATTTCACACTCTGCAGCTTTTCCACGCAGGCCTTTTTCTTTAAATTTTGTGGGGTTGTTGCATTAACTGCACCCCCATTCTTTCCAGCTACCAAATACTCCTGGCTCCTAATAGTTTTCCCACCCCTGTTTCCAGAGGAAGTGGAACAGCCTTATAACTGTGTTTTTATATTAAATTATTTTATTTTCCATCTTTTTACTACAGGCATGGAAAAAGTAAAAGTCCTATTACAATTACGCACCTGTAAACACAGTGTATGTGGGATTGAGTCCGTTTAGCAGCCACCTCATAGTCCCTGTAATGGTTTTGGGACTTTGTGCCTGACTACTGTAATGGGGTTGACAAAGGTGTCATGAAGGTTAACTTTTGCGCTTTCATTATCTTAAGGGTAGTGCACTGTTCCCCAAAGGTTTCAGAAAAGAAATGGTGAATTTTTTAAAGACATGATGTTGCTTTGCACCCTAAGATGGGTGGGTTAGCTTTGAAAGAAAATTTTGCCCCAGATAATTTTGGATCAGCAAGAGATTAATCCTCAGATTGTTTCAGCAGATGTTGGGGGGCCATAAAGATTTCTGAACTTGATCAGGCTTCCTTGTTTTGCAAAATTTAAATAGTGCTGTGTTTCCTGGTTAAAAGGAACACCACCTTTGGTCTTAAAACCTTCATTACCTAATAATACAAAGCAAAAGAAGTATCTGTAAAGAACTGTAAGTACCAACAGCCAATGGCTGTTATACAGCTCGTTTAGAATAAAATCTAAGACCAAAAATTCTCCCTTATTTCTGAAATGCTTTCCACACAAGTAGCACCTTGCTAATTAATAAAGCTCAAAACAGATTCATTAAAGGAAGAAATTTGCCAGATTGTGGACATCAGACTGGAATGCTATTCATTCAACAGTAATAAAACTCCAACCCAACTGCAGCATCCTCTGTTGCAAAAAAAAAAAAAAAAAGAAAAGAAAAAAGAAGCCCCCCCTTTAGGGGGCTTCCAGGTGATTTTTTTTTTTCATTTTTAAGAAGCCTTAAAACAGTAGGAGGTTAGTTGGGTACTTGATGGCAGTGCCTTATTGCACATGTTTAAATACTTATTCACAGTTGCCATCCAGAATTGAAGAAATTCCTGTTTATCAACTAGAAATCCTTTTTTTCCCCAAGGAGAGGAACCAAATAGATATCTCTTTTTTCTAAACAAAACTGGTAATTGCTGTGGTTTCTTGAAGTGTAGGGGCTTATTTAAAACACTGGAGCCACTTGAAAATAACAGGAATGGTTTTGTGATGGAAACCTTGATTACGTACAGAGGTCTTTATCTGCCTGGTCCTTTATGCAATGACTGTGTGGCAAACTGCAGTACTCCTGAGAGACTTAAAGAAAGAAGGGTTGCCTAGATTTTTACTTTAACATAAGTGAGTAATGCAGAACATAAAGTTTCCCCAAGCTTTGGCAAGAGCTCACAGGTAGAGCACAAGTAAGGCAGGACATCCAGAACTTCTGACCTACGAGTCATCTCTATTAGTAGGCTGGCAAATGCAAATGGCTTAGTTTCACTCCACGAAAGAAACTTACAGTATGCCATGTTATCTTCTGCTTGTCCCACGCTACATGAACAGACATGGACACTCACCAAGCCTCATGCCACTGCCATGTACAGCCCATCACTTGCCAGACATCCAGACTCGTACCCACAGACAGGCATTAGGACATCAGCATATACCTGTGCTTAAACCCATCACTTAAGCCTGTGTTTTATACTTTATCTGCTTGTACACTCAACTTTTATCCAGTTTGACAGAGCACTGCTCTTTAAAAACTTTAAACTTTTAAAAAACTTCAAGTTTTTAATAACTAACAGCAGTGATCACCCTTGGGTTTTGGATACCTTTGTCTCTCTGTCTGTGCACGTATGTATAAATACACACACATGCATATGGTTGAGTGGATGTAATTTGTATGACTTCATACATATGCTGTGAGCAAAATATGCTAAGTACCAAATAAACAGGGAACCTCTAACTCCTGTCACAAAGACAGACAAAGTTGAATAAAGTCAGTTAAAGGATAGCACAGAACCAAAGTAATTAAACTAATGGCTTGCAAATATTTCCCTCATTACTCACTTGTTTACTGTGATTCTTAGCCTAGTTTTCCACAACTGTGCTTACCCTGTCTGTCCTATCTGTCCATCAGTTTACCCTAATTGCATTTGGCAGACAGTAGACATCTTAGAGGACATTCACACATATTTGCTGAAAATCAGAAATGTCTGATGGAAATGCAAGGAGAACTCAGCTGTTGTTCAATCTGTTTGGCAGCAGCTGGCCAATCCACAGACATGTGCTCTCTAGAAAATGAATATATATGTGTCTCTGTATCACCACATACAGTGTCTTGCCCAACAGCAAAAAAACCATGAGGGAGCTTAGAGTACTGTGGAAGGGGAATAGGACCAGAGGGAGAATTGACTGTGCTGTTGCAGGGGAGGCTGACAGCATGGTAGTGCTCAGGAGGGCAGGAATAGAGGTTACTGTATTGAGCTAAGGAATATGAGACACAGGACAACAAGCCTAGAGGAAATTGCTAGTTCTGCTGCTCAGGGAGCTTCTATCTTAGCAGAAAAATACCAAATCCCTTCCCGCAGATCGGGCTTCTTCCAGCCCTCAGACCCCTCATCCTTTCACCATGGAAGGCCACAGCTTCCACACCTGCTTCCCCAGGAAAAATTTTGTTTGAGAACTGCCAGAAGTCTAGGATGCTGCTTGCACCAGGAGAGAGAGCACTTGGCAGCCTCTTGCTCGGCTCAGATATCTCAGACTGTGATATGTCTGGGTTACACCAGCTCCTGGGACTAAATCCTCAAAGCCACTCCCACACTTGAGTTCCTTCCATGGCAGTGGAGCGCACTGCCTCCAAGCCACTGGCCCCTCCAAAATATCCCTTCTTTTAATTGGTCTTGGCTAAGGAATGAGTGCAAATAAATCCATTGGTATTGCAACTTAATGCACAGCATCTTCCTTAATGCAGCAAATCTTCATATGACTAAACTTAAACACTCAGGGATACAATGTAAAGCTAGTCAGCATCCATAAATCCAGCACTTGTAATGAAAATAATGTAGTAGAGAAAGACGTTTAACCACATACAGAATAGCTGAAATTAATTCATGCTGTCTGCCCAACTACCTGCCAGAGAGGTTGTAATTCAGCTGACAGTGTTCTCAACAGATGTTGTCTGACTGTCAAAAAAATAAAATGTCTGGGTTCATTTCCAATATAGAAATGGAATGGAAATAAATATGAAATATTTTGCCATCTGTTACATTGCTGAGTCACTGGAGAATATCATCCCCAAATGTGCATACTTGGAGATTAATTGGTCTATAGCTGTCTGGCAGCTAGAATAAAAAAAAAATTCTCCAAGGCACTGATTCCACCACGTTACAGAAGATCTATGGAGACTGCTGTAAGGAGGAAAATTAAACCCAAGCACTAGGAGAAGGCTACAAGAAACCCTTGAAGATGTTGTGCTCTCTTATCACACATTAATTAATAACCAGATTTTTCCAATGAGCCTCCTGAGAGCCTGTGAATATTGTGCCTTCCACCAAGTCATTTATTGCCTGGACTTGGTGCACAGCCCGTGCTTGCAAGGAGCTCCGTGCGCTGCACAACGGGGTGGGCTTGGGGGTGGAGAAGGGAGAAGGAGGGATTTCTCCCCAAGGAGAAAGAGGGATTTCTTGGGGTGAGGCTTTGCACTTATGTACTGTTTGAATGCAAGCCCTTAGTGGGAGCAGCACGAGGCTTCAGGAAGAATGATGTCTCCAGAAGCTACAGGTTATGCCAAGATAATTCATCTACTTCAAGTGGCTGTGGTGTACCCAGAGGAGTACTGAGACTCCTTACCTTTGTCTCCTTTTGTTCCAGGGTGTTAGTCACACCTTGTATCACCCGACCATACGTGCCTGGCACTCTTTGAGGTGCCCTCAAGTGTTCAGGATCTGAAAACGGAGTTGGCAGATATGACTCATGGTCAGAGGCCAAGCAGGATACTGCAGACCATGGCAAGCAGCGACAAGTACCTGTGTTTACGTAACTGAACCCTGCCTACACCACCTCTCAGATCACAAATGCATCAACTTATAGTTCACAGACGACTTTATATACCAACAGCACTGAATTTTGTAAAGCCAGTTCTATTCGTTTTTCTATCTTTGAGGCTGAAGCATGGGCTTGGGCGTAAAGCTTAATTCACACACATGGCAGTTTTCTGGTGCCATGGAGAGGTCCCTTTCGAGGACCCATCCAGACTTGCTAGGGCGGAATTCACTTCCACCCATTCCTGTATCACAGTACCACAAGAGCTAATGTGAGATCCCTCTGCATGCTTACACATGGCACCACGAGGGTGCTATCAGGGTACTACTGGGAGGATAGCTTTCCCCCTTTTCACCTGCTATACACTCAGATCCAAAAGATATGAAAACCAGCAACATGCTGTAAGAATCCCCTCAGCAGGGTCCAAAGAAATACCGGGATCAGCACTTCAGCCTGAGTCAAGCCAACACTGACATTCAGAATCAGAGAGAGGATACGCAGCAAGATTTGAGGGTGGTACCAGGTGGTGGGTTTAAACCTATCTCAGCTTCTCACCCTCCTCTGAAGAATGGATGAAAGAGAAGAAAGCAGGGAAGCTGCAGAACAACCAAGTCTTCCAGCCCTGCATAAAACACAAGAAATTGGCTTCATCTTCTAACATGAGGGGAAGAGGAACGGGTCACTTCAGCAAAAAAGGGTGATCTTGGCAGGAATTGGTTTTTACTTTTCACCTAAAATAAGGATAGTTTGCATATTACGCCTTTTACAGCATCCTACCCATCTCAGGGAGTAAAGGTCCTGAGGAAAAATACGTTTTACAGAACATCTTCCTAAGAATGGGCTTTTCCACCTCCATCCCTGAGCCTCTTCCCCACAAGCAGTGAGCTCGCCTCCAGCAAGGCTCCCTGCTATCCCCTGCAGATCCTCACCAACACTGGGCAAGATGGACTGGTGAAGCAGAGCTGGTAGCACAAGATCCAGGAAATGTGGCAGCCCTTGGCACACACCGGACCACAGGAGATCAGCCCCTTAAGTTTTCTTTCATGATGAGGAACACTCTCAAATACATTGAGAAGCCAAAGGATTTAGTGAGATGTCCAGGTAAGCAGCAGTGTATTACCTTCCAAAAATAACCACTATTATGAAGGAAACTATGACTCCTCTCCAATCACCTATACAGGTCTTCTAGATTATTTCCAAACAGGGAAGCAGGACTTCAACTTTTGGGTTTGCACTTGGACACCATGTGTTTTAAACTATTTATGGAGGAACTGACCTTATTGAAACCATTTGGGGACACAGAAATAGAGCCTACAGAGACAATATATAGAAAACATAGTGAAGGGGGAAAAAAGTTCATTTTTCAGAAGTAACATCAGTCCTTAGGGCTGTATGATTCAGAAAAGCAGGAGGAGTTCTTGCCCCAAAATGCTTCCTCTCTAACAGTGAGATCAATCAGTGGAGGAGTAAAACATCTCTGACCTTCCCTTACTCCTGACTCTCAGTATGGAAAAGCCCATGGGAGGCATTCTGTGATGGTGAAGCCAACTGTGCATGAACTGTGTTACCATCCCTGCGGAGCAGTGGCTCTGGCAGCCCAGGAGGGCTGGGATGGCCAGGCAGGCTCCACCGTGTGCTCTGCCTGTGTGAGGCTGGAGGTGGCTCCACTACTTTTCTGCTGGTTGACAATTCCCCCTCACTGGGAAAGCTTTGCCTGCCAGACATCGGCAGCCAAAGTACCTAGTTTCTGAAGCACTCAGGTGGCACAAAAGGGTCAGGATCAGCTGCTCAAGGGTCGATGCACCTTCTCAGAGCATGGCAAAACTCCACGAATTTTTTTCAGGAGAGATAATGGGTCCTTTTAGACACTGGCTTAGCATAAAAGAAACGGCAGCACCAGTAGATCAGTCCCCTTGCAACTCACACGAGACCAGTCATGAAGTATTTGGCCATATTCTGCTCCATTACACGGGGGCACTTCCTTCAAGTCTGTGGCATTAGGCCAAGGATACTGCCGTGCTACTGAGATTGAAATCTATGCCTTCAGCCAAGTCTACCTCAGAGCGTGTCCGCTATTTACCTATTCATGCTTTACTCCATTCAAACGAAGAAGTGTTTTGGGAGAGAAAAGCAACCTGATGGTGCAGCAGAACTGACTCTCTAGAAATCCTCCCTTCTGCTTCATAATATTATTTCAACATGATCTTTTTTTTATTGCTAATTGCTAAATGGCATCCACCATCTGTTGCAGGAAAAGACAGAGAGACTAAGTGAGCTGGGACTACTGACTCACACCTAGACAGCCTCGGCAGGTGAGGGCAGTTACACCCAAGTGTGAGGGACACATGCCCACTTATCCATGTGAGAGCAATTAACTATCAGCCAGGATGTATCAGAAATATAGCACAAGAACTCACCCTAAGACTCTGAGCATCTTTGGCTTACTTTGAAATCAAAGGGTAATGTGAATGCCAAATGAGTCGCTCATCTGAGCTCATACCTGTACTTCAGATAATGTCTATAAAGACTCTACACTTACGGAGCCAAAAAGTTAAAAACACTCCACTCTTCTGAAATCCAGCAATGTGAAGGGTGGTTGAGGACTTAAAATAATTCCAACCCATCTTACACATTTTTTGAAGTAATGTCACATTTAATGCCATAAAACCAAGGTTTGAAAAACAGCCTTTTTGCAATGATGACATTTTATGAGTTGTATTTGGATGAAGTGAACTCACTAAAAGAAAAAAATGTGTTTGTAGAATGAGGTTGTTCAGCTCTAATATTGCTTAACACTGGAGAATAATTTAAAATGTCCTTACCGTTCATTTTGCAAATGAGGCAGATACAGGCACCTGTTCAGTTACCAGTAACCTAAAGTATTCACAGTGGTGAGAGAGTCTTGAGACCAGACTCTAGAAGAAGCAAATATAGGCAGAACTTGGCCTATTCTGTTTACTTGAAGCACATATTCCCACTGAATTCAACAGAAAGAACAGACAAAAGCCAGAAGACAAAAAGAAGATGTGGCCAAAAACAAGCCACACAGGTTACACCAGGAATTAATAACATTAAACAGCAGATAAGGACAATATTACACCAAGGGAGAGGGGGTGAGATGGGGGAGAAGAACAACAAGTCTTCACGAACAAACTCAGGAAATCAGACCAACTCCCGAGAAAGTAATAAGAGAGCTCAGAGAAAATTTCCAAGGTGTCTGTAGACAAATGCAACAACAAAGAGAAAGAAATTAAAGGAAGTAGAGACAGCAGCATGGGGGTGGAAAAAGAAGCAGAAGCAAAAGCCACAATAGAAAAGCAGAGGTCTGTAAAGATTAAACGGGAAGGATGGTGTTAGAGAATAGCCTAGTTTGGAAGAGAAGACTCACTCAGTTTAAGTCAAGGACTCCATGTGAGCCTCATCTTCCTGAATCTCATGATTTGCATGTTTGATACCTCTTGGAACTGAAGCAAACCTTTACTTCCCCTGGTCATGAGCATACTGTTTAGCAGCAGGAACTCCACTCATCACATCTGTCTGACCTAGCAGACCAGGTTTGCCTTTTGGCACAGGATTAATGTTGTGGCTTTCATGCCCACCTTTCCTTGCACTCTGAAGCGAAAATAGATCAAGATTCTCAGTTTCATTAAGGCGCACATGATTGCTATTTCTGCGTAGTATCTTCAAATAGAAGGTTTGTTCATATTACCTCATCCAACTGCAAAGAAAGCTTCTTCAAGTGTCTGGTTCCTCCCTCTCCCCCATGAAAGTCCTAACCTCTTCTCCGTCTTTGAGCTCCACATGGGCATCACCTCTCCCAGGACATCCAAGCAGTTTTTGAATGGCTGTCCCCTGTTCCAGCACTTTCTGTCAAGACAAGGCTGCACTTAGACCCACTCCCCCTGCCCCCCATCAAGTTTTACCCACTTTGGTATCAGGCAGCTATCTAAAATAGAGCTTTACATATTTTTTTCCCTTAAATTGCAGATGTCCAAGGCAGGATCTCTGTTCCTGGGTAGCAATCATCGTCTTTCCCCACCAACTAACTCCCCAGGACACACCAGGGAAGCTCCCTGGCAGTTTGCAAGCTGTCCTGTGGGAACCTCCTCACACCCCTGTGTCCAGGATGAGTCACCTCACTCAGAGGATATCTCATTGGATAACTCATTGAATAGGCTTTGCAAAGATAAGCGAGAGCTCTAGAAGGTCAGTTTGGGGTTTTTTTTCAGATAATAATATTGGTAGCTATGATATCTCTCCTCTTCTTTCCTTTTTTCTTCTTTTCCAAGCCTTTTCTTCATGGGATTTCATTTGCAGCACACATATGTGCATACAACTCATTTGTCTTGAGGGCAGTCTTTAAGTATTTCTGTTTGTGATATTGGTGATGATTTTCTTCCTATCTAGTAGAAAGGGAAACATCTGAATTCCTTTTCTGACCCCAGCCACTATACGTACACTCTCTTTTTATACTCTCCCCAAAGCATCCACTGCAGCCATCGCTGGATATTGGCCCTACGGTCCAGCCCAGCATGACTGTTCTTATATTCCTGCCTCCTGATACCAAGTACTCTCCCAGGATTGGACACGGCAACTTTCCAAATGTTCCCAGCCTGTGCCTGTGTGCTGTTTCTGCCAGTTAGAAAAGGTCAGCTTGACTCTCACTGGCCTGGATATGTACAAGCCAACAGGATTAGCTAGAATAAGACCTTAAAAAAACGCAGTGACATTTTATTCACTGCAATAGGGAGATGCAGCACCGTAACAGGTACCCAGCAATGAGCTGGAATTGGAGGCTTTTAAAATTCATCTAGACAACGCTATGTCTGACCTGATCTAGTGACAGCTACAGTCCTGTTTTCACCAGGCTGTTCCCATCTACATCCCTCTCAGTGATGTTCCCATAATTTCAAACAGGGAAGAAGAAAAGGACATTTGAAGAAGAAGGACAGCCCTGAAGCAGTTTCAATCACTCAGATGGATCCCATCAAACAGATTCAAACTCTCCAGTTGAGTTTATCCCCTTTATTAACTCCTGTAGCTTGCAACAAAGGCACAGTTTGTCCAGCTTATTTAGACTGGAGCTGTTGGGGAGAGGTTCTTAGATCCCTTAATGTCAGTGCTTGAGTGTCTTATGGGCTTCTCACATTGGGCAAGATCAAGTTTGTTGGTTTTTTTTTTAAATAAAGAATAGAGCAAAACAAAACAGAACCTGAACTGTCAGACAGTATGCAGGTTGGCAAATACAGAATAATGAACCAATTCATAGATTCTCACACAATACATGGGTTGGTACAAAATAAACATGTAAATAACAGGTAAAATGCTTAAAAGCAAAATAAGACTGCAAGCTACATCTCCTTTTTAACTGTATTCCCCTAGGAAAGTCAGTACTCACTGACTAGAATGCTTGTTTAGTACTCACTGACTAGAATGCTTGTTTAATATTGGATTTTTTTCTCCAAGAATAGTGAATGTTTTTATTAACTGAGCAAGCAAAGGTGTGCTTGGAAACAAGCTAAGAGAGAAGGCAGCTTACCTACTAATGCTACAATGAAATTCTCCCACTCTGATGTATGTGGATGAAATCACATGCTTGATTTCTAGGCCTTCTTTGACAAATATGGCCAGGAGGAAAAAGGGAGAGAAAAAAGAGGAGGAAGAGCTTAAGGAAGAAAAAAAAAAAAAGTCGATTAAGTCTGTGCAGCTTGTTTTACTTCTCTGGCGAAATAACCATTTGTTTCCAAATAGCCCCATAGCTCCCAATAGCTCTGACTGGCTATTACTCCACTGTTCCGGCAAGTTGCTAATGGCTTCGCATTTTCTCTTATTGTCAGCAAGAGTGGCTGGAATTCATTAAGAATTGTATGAATAGCCTCCATGCTTTCAAACTAGATTTGGGAATATACTCAGAAGTGATCAGTGATTTTAGACTTCTGTTAATTCTCTGGTAGCCCATCACAATTATCGAAGGATTGAATAAATAAAAAAACACTTGGTAAGTTGTGAAAAGCTGTATGTCTAATAAAGTTCCATGTAAATGTAACACAGAATATCAGTTACAAGAGTTATTATTTTGTAACTGTTGTATTCAAAAGTTCTATCAAGAACAAAAAAAAACTAAAAAGAGAACATTTGCAATAGCTATCAACTAAAAAAACCTGTTCCCTGAAATTAAAATCAAATATTTGCACCCACTCACAATCTTTTAACTGTCCGTAAAGATCTAACAGTGGCAACATTCACTTATAAGAGCTTCTAGGGGAATAAGAGAACCACCAGACCCAGTCCTCTTTTCTGAAGTGGAAAGAATGCATGCTGAAAACCCAGAGGATAGCTCAAGGGGCTGCTCGCAGAGAGGTTAGATACCACATAAACACATTACATTGACTCAAACACAGGGACAGAAGTAGAAAATGTGGCCATTTAGGTTTTATTTTTTCTTCTATTACTTCTCAGCATGCAATATGTTTTTAAAGAGACAGGAATGTACTGAAACATTTATTTCAGACTCTCACAGAATTTAAAGTCTTCACATGAAGCAGTCTGAATACCTTCCATGCATTTTTCCTTACCTGTGTGTATTACTTACAACCAGATATTGAACTAGATACTCCTACTCCAAATGCATGAAATGCTAATTGAAATGAGGCTGGATCCCAGTGAGGTCTACTAGACTATGGAATAATCTCCCAAAGGAGGTGATGCAGGGTAAATTGCTTCAGAAACTGAAAATTAGACCAGACAAGATACTAGGAAATATAACCAAGAAAACAACCCCCTACCACAGAGACAGCATCTGGCCAACCTGGCATAGCTGATGTGGTATTCTGCAACTTGCAATCCTTGGCCACCCCCAGGAAAGCACCTGAAAAATATTAGACCTACTCACCTGGTCAAACACACAGTATGGGCTGACCTACTGACAGGTGCTGGTCTTCTACAGATGATGCAATTCACTCAATTGACCATTTTTCTTTCACCTAAACCTGCCAGGGAACGGTGTGTACATCACAGTAACAAATGAAGTGCGAGTTGGTGAAAGTCAACATTTGGAGAAACAAAACGGGCACAAGAGCTTGTGGTGGTGCGATGCTTCTCCTGCCATCGATCCAGCTTCCTGCCGCTGTCCCCCTCAGCCCAAAAGCCAGCTCTCGCTCCTTGCCTTTGCACCCCTCGGTGGTCCCACACCCTCCACTGCTATTGCACAGGATGGGGAGAGGGGACCGAGACCCACAACCTTCCAAGAGGAAATTTCCCTAGAGTTGCTAGAGGAGAAGACGGTGGTCTCAAAACACTAGTGAGCGGCACTGGGCACGCTGCAGGATTGGGTCCCAAGAAAGACAAACCTTAGGGAAAACGCCTGTTGAACTGAATGTGGTCAGATGATGCCAGGGGCTTAAGCTGACTGAACTGAACAAAGCCTGGGAGGTGAGGACATGGCCATTACTACAATAAGTCTATGTGTTTTGATCTATACTATAAGGATGAGCATTATCAGCAGTAGCGATCAGGGCACATACATTCCCCTGGAGATTAATCACTGTTTGGAAAGAGCTGAGGGACAGAGGGCCTTAGGGCATTAACCCCAAATGACCATTAATCCCCCAAAACGCCATCTACCCAGGCCTTCACCACTATTAAAAGATGAAAAAACTTTGAAAGGGAAAGGAACAGAAGGGGAAGGACTGCCTGAAAATCAGTATTTTCTTCTTCCTTCCTGTGGGACAGTTCAGATCTGTATAACAAGTCACATCAATCTACTGTTTTGAGATATTGAACTTTACTGGGACAGAAAAAATTCTCCCTTTTCCTCCTTCCCTCTCAATTAAGAATAAAAATAAATACGGTGCCTAAAAGAAAATGAGGGGGAGAGAGGTACTGCGATACTGGGCTTTAAGCTGGCGTGTTTTATCCGTTAAAAGGCCACGTCGATCTGACCGCTGTGATCAGTTTTGGAAATTCAAAATAGAAAAAATGATCTTCGTACTAGGTGCAACTGACTCCCAAGATATCTGTGTACACATAAAGTGAAATAATTAGACCTTGGATGAAAAATCTTGACAGTACAAAGAAAGACCATGATCTAATATCAGAACAAAGTTAACAGATGTCATTAAGTGAGACGATTAGCTGATGACGGAAGGTCGCACCCAGTTTACTTTTCACAGTTGACAGATCAAAGTTATTCGTTCAGTTTGAGCAAAGACTGAATACAGTTACCCGAGGAAAATCCTTTCACATAACATTAAGTCTCTCTCTGTCTTGTGTTCCTTAGACGTGAATTGTCAGGAAAAATACCAGTGAAACAGCACAGAGCCAGGGCAACCCTCTCACATACTACTGAATGGAAATTCCCTTAGTGGTAGGTAAAAATAAATGTGTAATTGTATCCAGCGGCCTTTACACTCGTGTGAATCACATGCCTGAGATATTAAGAACCCGACTCCACTGCGAGTTAGGCATCTGTGCATCGGGAGAAGCCATTATGCCAGGTCCCGAGCCGGATCCGGCCCTCCAGGTCTCCTCTGATGCTGATTCTCGGGGGCTACCGAGGGACTTCCCTCACCCGCGTCCCCCTCCCTGCCCCAACCCCTGCCCTGCTACCAGAGAAACACGATTATCCAGCACCAGGGCGGGAGGCCAGGAAGGAGCATCCCCACTGTGAGTGGGTGCAGGCTGGGCAGCGCTGGGGGTCTTCGGTGATGGGGGCACAGGGGACAGGGGGCACAGGGAGAAGCGCAGCTGCCTTTCCCCTTGGCAAGCCCCAGCCCGGCGCCTGGGGCCCACCCCGCGCTCTGGAGCCCCAGCGGGTCCCCTCAAGTCAGTCTCCATCAGCGTCAGGAGCACTCTGCAGCATCGCCAGCGCATCGTAATTTCTTTTTTATTATTAAATTTTTACATAGCACCTGTCCAGGTGTTGGATAGTTGCTCTTAGCATTGGTTTTTGCTCCTGGTTTTTCTTGTTTGTTTTCCAGAACTGGGACGAAAGGGAATATTTAAAACTCAGATTTTAAACCCGACCTCTTCCGTACCTGTTCTACTATAAAGTGTAATTAATTTTATATTGGATTTCACTTAGGAAGACACTGAATTCACGCATGTGTAATCTTGAAATCTACAGTGAAAAACACACAGGAGGAACCCTCAATTGTGCATCCAACACTTGTCCATTTACTTAGCTACATCGAATAATACCCCATACAGAACTACACTTCTTTTCTTCTGTCCATTCAATCCACAGGCTGGATTATGTTGATTTAAAAACTATGAGCCTTTATGTCAATGCTGCCCATCTTCTATCAAGCTTCCAATAATGCACATGTCCCATCTAGGGAAAAATGAAGCTGCAGCCTCCAAATAAGCCACAGAACAAGTATTATAAATATGCTTGTACCATAATAAATAAAAGGAAAAATAGCACATTTATACTGTAATAAAAACATTCACAAATGCAGTGGAATAGAGTTTCAATAGGCTGCAGTTCAAATATTCTGCAAAATTCTATGTCAGCTAAAGTTACCATTTGAATGCAGAGAGCCTAACATTAAAGAATGTTTTAAAATGCAGAAGGATTATGCTGGCCACTGCCCTTTGCAAGCTGGGGAATTTGTTCCCTGCCAAACCTGCTGCGGGATGAGAATCAAGACATTCAGACCCTGCCGGGGAAGAATGATTGCTTCATTGTGTGAAGGTATTTCTGTTACATGCAGCACAATAGCAGGGTTCTTCATCAGAGAAGCGCATGGTGGATTATAAAAACTCTTAACTTTGTGGTCATCAGGAATTTTAGCAGTATCAAAGTAAGAGGACCAAAGAAAGTGGTGCCTAACAGAGGAAAGAAAGGGAGGGCTTAACCTTTGTCCTGAGGGTGATAAAATAGCATCACATGGTTGAAAATCAGTCTAACTTCAGCCATGTGATGCAGTTGACACAGTCACTTTTGTGAAAGTTACAGGATGGCATCAGTAGTTAAAAGGTCATATTTGAAAGGACTTTCTAATTATACCATCAAAATACTGACTGGAAGACTCTGTGAGGTTTTATTATGTAGCTACAAGTCTGGGTATATATGTTCCTCTTCGCATTAAACACCATTCACAAGAGCAACAGGCAGACCACAGGAACTACAGCGTGCAATTGAGACATTTACTTGTGGTAAGGGTAACGTAGCAAATCTTACATCTCATTGCACAGAGCCCATCTCCACCTGTCTCAGCACTTTTACAGTGCCAATTAAAGCAGTATTTAGGTGGAATTACGAGTGGGCTTAATTGGCAGAAGACAATTGCTAAGGGATCACTGAAGACATGGACTGAATTCTCTGCTCTACGTGTAAAAATGAAACAGTGTAAAAATGTGTTTGTGTGCTTCAGCCTTCTTTCGAGAGAAGACATGTTCCTCAAAGCAGCAGGAGCTATTTGTCACCACTGCTGGTGGATGTTCAAACAGACCTGTTTCAACTGGCTTTACCTTTGGAGTCAGTAATTGTTCTCTTTTCCTCTTCCCAAGACTGTTCTGCTCTCATTCTCCTTGACACAGTCCACCACGCGCCTTCCTTCTCCCGCACATTTCATCACCATGCCTTCTTCTGGATCTCCTCCTACCCAACTAGCCAATCCATTCATGTCTCTCTTGGTAAACCCAGCTCCTCACCACTCACCCATGAGTGCTAACAAAGGTCCTCTCCTACTCCTTCTCTTGCAGTAACCTCATCCACCTGTAGACATGTGCCTTTTTCCTGAGAACTCTCTCTCTCCAGACTTTCAGTCTCCCCCTGTATAACTCCCTGAATCCCTCCGGCTCAGACATTTCAGCCTGCTTGGCCTTCTGCTGAGACCCATGTGACCAGAACTCCTTTCCTAAACTTTCCTTCTGAAGTTTTTCTGCTCTCTCACCACCACTAGCAACACCCAAGAGGTTTTTCACAATATACGCCACAGCTTTAGAGCCACCAACTCTTAAGAAATAGATGATAAAGCTGTCTTTCACCTCTTACAAATAAATAGTGAGCTGCTTTTTCAACTGACCTCTCACGTTTATCACAGTAACTTGGACAGATCTGAAAATTTTCTCCATGGTTTTGTGATCATATTCCTCCACACTGAGTGATGTAACATCACATGAGAGTTCAAGCTCCAAGAGCATAAACTGCCATAAGAACCTGTAAACCAGCACAACATAAATTTCTCACACATTTCTTAGACAATTTCCCCAAGTGTCCCTAAAGGGGAACAGGCAGACATCCCAAAATTAACTGGCTTAAGCACAGATTTTGCAAAAGAGTAGTTTGCCAACCTGGGAAGAGTTCTGAACTTCAGCATCTCCCTTATCCCACAGTAACCTTGTGGAAAGCAGGTAAGTGATTCCAGCAAAAACTTTCCCAACTTGCCTGTACAAGTAAGAAAAAAAAGACTGTGAGATAGGTCCAGATCAGTTTATTCTGCAAAATACCCTGAAAAAGCCCAGAAGCTTACAGAGGACAAGAACTTCCTTGTTTTGTTTTGCAATTATCCTTTGGTTCCCCAGAAATCTCAGATCTAATCAGTCACCTTATTAAGAATGAAAGAAGCCAAATTTACAGTCAGCCTTCTCCTGCCTACTTAAAAAAGAGGTACAAAGTTGGGAGAGCAGTACAACCTTCCCATGCCTGTGACCGGACCCAGGGAAAGGATCCCATATGCAGTTAACAGTGCAGTTCATTGCCTTGCCCCGCTGACGGCTGCTCCGTGGTGGCTATTAAGTAATTCCAGCAATGACAAGCAGCTCCTGAGCCACAGATGCTTTTCCAGACACACTGCTTGCTGGGGAGCGACCGTCAGCTATTAAACCGTTGTGCCACAGGCCACCCAGGCCTTGCTGGATGGTAACCATTTTCTGTCACTGCTGGCTCATCTCTTTGTCCGAGATGATTTAGATTTTTAGCTGCACATCGAGAGCATCCGCCCCGGCCCTGCACCCCAGCCCTGGGCAGGGCACTCGGTGTCTGCCGCTCAGCCGGCCGCGGCTCTCACCATCACAGCATGCACTGTCGTGCTTGTGGTACCGGAGCCACCCTGTTCTGGCTCTGAAGCCAGTATGTCTTACCATGTAAATGTCCCTTCAGTCTATTTATAAAGCGCATACTGGTAACATCACTCAACGTTGCTCCCGTCAAGAGATTTTATAATAGGAACAGAAGGCTAACCCCGAATTGTTATTTCCAAACAAACATCATCTCTCACCTGTTTTATTGTGAAGTCTGTTGGTTTCTGATGTTTTTTTTAGAGCGTGCAACGCATCCCAGAACACATCGCTGTGTTCAAAAGAAAGAGAGGGAGTTACTAACCACAGCAGCGATTCAAAACTAATAAACACATCATTGTACCCAACATTTACGGAAAGGCTTCCTGTTGGGGGGAAAATCAATGGCCAGTTCAACACACACTCTTCTTTTCTTTTTTTAAGGAAAAATTACATTCTCTTGGGTATTGAAATTCACTCTTTATAGCCAGGTTCTAAATTCCTGAAACCTAAGATGTATTATGGGAACCTTTAATATGAACTATATTTATTTTATTGTCCATACAGGCAATGCTATAAAAAAAATTTTCTTTCCTAAGCTATATATATGTGTGTGTGTATATGTGTGTGCTCTTGAAGAAATTCATACGGTCAGCAAAAAGGCTTTGGGTTTTATTTTTAAATTAATAGAAATGCGCACAAGATCTTACACTAAATGCAAAGGAAACCAGAAATCGACAAAGCATTTGTGAATGCAAGCAGCTAAAACAGTTTGCAATCTGAGTATCAGCAGAATCGGTCATATACGTTATAACAAAGTTATTGTTAGTTTTTGCCCACACACCAAGAAAATGTTTGAAAGGCCTGTGTCTCTTCAGACTTCTAACTCAGGAAATAGTTAGGGGTTTTTTTCCATACAAAAGAGCAAGCAGATATGTTCACATTTTAAATGAGGGGAACAAAAGCACAAGAACAAAAGCAACGTTTCTGCGTGAGCACGTGTTTCCCTCTGTGCACCGAACAAAATAGCAGCCTGGGTCTGCAGGCACCAGAGGGTTGGGAACTGTGAAAGTGCAGCCTGCAGAAAGCGGAGATGACAGCTGCCCAGCAAAACCGCACACGAGGAGATGAAGGGGGTATCTCCAGTCACCTCCGCCAACACAGACACTGAAATGTCTAGTCGAAATGCTTAGTCAAAATACTAGGAGGCGAGCTGTGTTTTCCTTTTTCTCTCTCTTACCAGTAACCTGGGAGGATAGCTACACAAGAGTAGCTCTCTCGCAGCCATCTCACAGAGTATGAAGGGAACATGGAAGGAACAAACCCCACCAGAGGCTACAACCCTTTCAACAGCCCTTGCTACAAAAGTGGTTGACATGGATTTATCCCATTTATGCCTCAGCTGCTGGGGAGCAAAGAAATGTTTGCCAATAATTATTACTTTCAACCAGTAGTCTTCCTAGCACAGAGAGAGGTCTTATGAGCTGAGGACTGCAGAACTGGCATCACACTAAACCTCTAAAGAGAGTATTGAGCCTTTTTTGTTTGTTTTTTTTTTTTCTGAGCCTGAAATGTAGGTGTTATCTCTTTAAAAAAGGAGAGTGGCAAGCCATATCTCTAGTAAACTTTCCTACTTTGCGTAAACCCTCATGTTGTCTTATCTTACCAGGGGATCTGTTGCACAACCACCACTCACAAAAGAGATCACAAGGTCATGCAAATCTTGTGATCTGTCTGTGGTGAAATTTCAACCAGCATACAATGAAACTCTCTTTGGTGCGATCACACTGACCTGATTTCTTACAGAGGTTTCAGCTCCGTTCTGAAAGGCCAGAAAAACATGCCTGATACTGCCACCGTCACATAGACCTATTCAGGTTGATCTGGTGAGCCCTTCTCATCCGATCAGCCACCACACAACCCAGTGTCTTACAAGTTGTACCACGTAGGAGGAGAAGCTGGTGCTGGTCTCAGTGGCTTTGACGCACTTCTGATTGCCAGGGGCAGGTCAGGGTGCATCAGAGAGACAGCTCTTCTTACGGGTCTTCAAGTTCTTTGACTCACCAGCTCATCCTGGAAGTCCTATCTCTTCTGCCATGGCCATTTCAGGTGCAGTTCAGGCTGCGTTCATTTTTTTTTCTCCATGGTATGATACTGCTTCTTACTTGTCCACACACAGGTATGCACCCAAAGAGCAGACTGCTGCAGCTCTTCTGCAAGGGGCATTCAAACTTCTGAGTCTTGCAGTTGCCTTTGTCCTGGGGGGAAAAACCTGTCCTGCAGCTAACAGAAATGGAAGGCCAAAGTTAAATCTGTCTTTCATAACAAGATTTAATCCAATTTATAGCTGGACTTAATGTGAAACTGAAGAAGTGTTATGGCTTAGAAGGAATATCAACAGCATCTCAGACAGAACAGTCCTTGAGTATAAAGGTAAGTCTCCCGAGCGTGAGGTGTTTGACTCAGATGGACGAGCAGAGCTGGGTTTATTATCCAAACTTCTCGAGCTTGCAACACTGGGCTGGAAATCTCATGAAAACATGATTTATTGGAAGATTTCTAATACTTCCTGCTTCTGCCGGGGCTGGAAGTACCACAAGAACTACATTTCTGTGGTATTTTGGTATTTCCAGTTGTGGTCCCAGCTGGAACTGAGAAGGGAAGAGGCACACACACTTGGAAATGATATTTTTTTGGTCATCTGCATTTTTTTGGAATCATGGGAAAGATTTCTTCTAGGTCCACTTTGTGGCAATATGTTTTGGGGAGGTATTCTCATTCTAGCAGAGTTCTAAATGCTACATAAAGTCATGACTTTTCAGTTACATAAAATTTGCACTTTAGGTTGGAATTTTATGAAAAATGCCTGTCTGGCTTACTGTTTTATATTAACTCTACATAGTTCTGTAACGTAAGAATTTCACGATGTCAGTCATGCATAATAATAATATAACAATCTAAAATAATAATGTAATAAATCCACTCACTAGTCATCATGGGCCAAACTCTGGCAACCCTTTGTGAAAATGTGCTGCAAACACATGTACAGAAAGTCTCTTAGCTCAGTCTCGGCTGGCTTCAAGCCAAGAAGTTATCTAACGGCAAATCAACAGACAAGTGTCACCAAAAATGTCTAATAGCTAAACAGCTCTGCTGTGAGCATAAGTTATTCCATTTTAGACGTGGAAAGGTTTAATTGGGTTCTATGCAATTAACAAACCTTAATTATGAGTAATTTGTTAGTCATGCTTACTTTTGGCTAAGCCTTGCTTTTTTCCTTCTCTCAGCTTTCCCTCTTGAAACACCTGCAAGGAGATTTGCAGGGGGAGCTAATCAGGGGGGATTCTGGCCAGAACTCTGATAAAATGTCTCGTTGGTACAGATTTTAATCGTTTTTATGAAAACAGCTGCTCTCCTTAGAGAATGTGCCCGTGGGCAAAGCCGTTTTCACTTCTAACAAGGGCCTGAGGAGCTGCACTGGCAAAAAATCACCTGCTGGAAATAGTGAATCAGTACGTCTCCAAACCAGTGCGGTGCTGCTCTCCGCCTCATTAACCTGGTCACCCCTGCGTCTGTGCTAGACAGGTCTCGGTCATCTCTGGTGGAGAAATAGCCTGGACTGCTCCCCACTCGGATGTAATAAGAGCTGGGGCAGCAGTCCAAGGCGGGGGTAGATGCCTTTGAATCACCTGATGGAATATGCCTCCATGCTGTGCTAAATACCCTGCTTCCGCTGGGAGTGTAACTTGTGCTCTCCCTCCAGCTCTCCTATTACATGGTGCATATCTTGAACCATCATTTAGCTCCTCAAACTTTAACCGTATCAACTTTCTAAATACAGGCCAGTCTCATATTACTGTTCAACCGAAGTCTTTGGAATCAACAAAGAGGATGAATTTTACCCATCCGTTTCAATCTTTATATGAAGATAATTGCAAAGAACTAGAAACGAAGCAATTTTGACTACGAAAAAAGAAGCCTGAGACCGAAACCCAAGGTTTACTGGAGAAAAGGCCTTACGGACGCTGATTGTGCTCATGGCAGGACAAAGAAACAGCAGTTCCTCCCGACGCGAGCTCAGGTTATTCATTCTCCACAGCCAACTGTCCTGGAGGCTATGCACACTTGTGTTCCACTTCACTGCTGTTTTGCAAAGTGGTGCTCTTTGAATAGAGGGAAATTTTACTCTGACTACTCCACTCAGTGGAGCATGGCTCAAAGACTCCCAAGCTAATGGCAAAAATGTTAGTCCAGAAGTGGAAGCAGTACAGCGTGACCAAAGGTAATCCTCTTTAGCAGTGGTGTGGAGGCAGGCTAACACAGCAATATTATTTTCAGGCCCACACTTAAGACGACTGCACGTATCAGTGCTGATGAGTGCTAACTCGGGTGCCTCTGCTCTACTCTCCTTTGCTCGGCATGGCCAGACAGCCTGTGTGCCATTACAGTCTGCAGCCTCTTACCCTGGCTGAGAGAGCTTGTCTGAAGCAAGCAGTACCGGGTCTGATGGTGTAAAAGCAAAACCATGGGAATGCCATACTGCTATCTAAAATGAGGAGAGAAAAGTGAAATCCATGGTTAGGCTTCTCTGAGCTTGTCTGCAAGGCTCTGCTATATTCTGCTGAACTATCTATTCAGACACATTTTATGAGGCTGCCTACAGATTTGTACAGAAAATCCCTCTAGTTGCTTTTATTCCCTCTGATCTCTTCCATCACCTCTTGACTACATGCTCCTCACGGCAGTTAACATCTCCCTCTTTATGTCCGTAGATACCCAGGACACCGCTGAGAACATGTCCTCACTACTGAAAGCACCAGGTTCTGCCATAGATCAAAATTTCTCTTCTTTCACACTCTCCAATCTGAGATGAACATCATGAAAGTCTAAAGTTCCTTTTCCCCAGGGACATGACAGAGAGGGACAGCTTACCTGGACCTAAAAAGTCAAAACCTTATTAGGTTTTATAGGAAAGTCAATTTAACCTTTAATGGCAAAACATCTGATGATTTTGTGCCTGATAGACCAGTTATTTCCAATCAAAAAGCAAAACTTTACAGTTACCACGGCCCCTCAGAAATATTTAAAACTCTCACGAACATAACCAGACAGTAATTAAGCTTTGGAAAAGAAATCTCTGCGGCAACAGTGGTTATGTGCTATGTGCTCATTCGCTGGGGTGGAAGCTAAAATCTAACAAGAGGACTTGCAGATTTAACGTAAAATAACAGCCAGGGAATATAAATAAAATGTAATACAGAAAATGGGGAATAATTATTTTGTGGATTTATGACACCTGCTTCCCCGTTCCATATGCAGCACTGTTAAGGGAAAAGAAAAAGGTATTCACAGAGGTGAAAAGTTCTTCTAATTTTTTGTTATTATTTTTTTTTTTCAATTAATTTCTAAGTATGTGCTTACCAGCAACATGGTATTGTGAAGAAAAAAAAAAGACTGTGCTATAAATAATATTTCCTCTCCTGGGAGTTTTCTTAAGCTGCAAATTTTTTGCTGTTGTCAGAAATGGGAAAACCCAGAAAAGATGCAAGTTTTAGATTTGAACTTCACATGACATTTTCAGGATCTTGCTTTTATTAGAACCTTCTAAATTACTGACAGTGGTCTTGCAAAAAAACAGCACTGTTTTCACATTTACTCTCTCACATTATATCTCAAGTACATTCAGGTGTGTAAGCTTTTACACCAATTATTGTGCACGCGTTAAAGGGATTAACAGCTTCTGCCTTATTGTCTCTTCCATCCAGTCTCCCTCAAACTGTTTTCTAAGTACAGTGTCTCATATCGTAGCAAGTCAAATATTGTTATAATCACCCCACCTCCACAGCCAGGGGTGACGCTGGTATCGCAGGTTGTACATTTAGCGCTATTTCAGTTAGTGATGGGTGAACTCCCAGGCGGCAGCGATAAACCCCTGAGACCCTTCCCTGCCTCCCAAGGAATGTGGCGGGGTCACGGCTTGAGTGGCCTCAGATACTACAGCGACGGGCAGCCTGGAAAGGCTTATCAATAAATAAAGCCATGACTTTTGGTGCTTAATTAAACCCGAGGGACAAAATCCTCCCGCCATTAACAAGCAGGGAATAGGGATGACTGCTTCATTTGTGAATGCTGGAAAAATACCACATTGGTAAATAGGTCTGTGTGTTTGACACCAGGGCGGTGACTTCTTCCATGTTTTTGAGATCCTGTGCTGTTTTTTTTATGCATGATGCAGTCCTTGCAAGAGCAAGAAGATTTTCAGAACAGATGCCAGAGGATGGACAGACAGCAGGACATGAGGACTCTAGCCTGTATTTGCTGCCCAAATGCTTGCCCCTGAACTCCCAGCAGAGTCAAGAAACTTTTGCGAATGACTTTAACCTTTGCTTCTCACAAAATGCACTTTACTTTGATCCTTGAACCATGATCAATAGAAGGTGCAGAATGGCAGGGAAGAATTTTTCAGCTCACGGGGAAACAATGTAGTTCAAAATGCTCAAATAGCCTTAAAAATCTCCCACTAGAATGTGTCTGGGGATTGCAGACCAGTTATTTACTTCTTCCTGATGGTTTCAAATAATATCATGCAGTCAGTTCCCCACCTTCATTCTGTGGGAGGAGAACAAGACCTATATGCAACAGAGACATTTTCCTGTAGCAGCAGAATTTCCCTGCTTGCACCTGGCATTTAATCCCCTATCCTTCAGGTACGACAAAGCGGATGCAGGTGCCACACAGCTACATTGTCTCCCGTGTTACGCCAGAAGTTCCTACACACGAAGAAAGGACGTTCAACAAACAGCTACATCAGCTGAGCAGCGCTTCCAAGATGAGTTGGTCTACCGCAGGAAAAATGTACTTTTTGCAGCAGAAATAGCAGCATTTCACAGTCACGCAGGGAGGTTGCTTCCAACAATAAGAGCCACAGGCATGTGTACAAATTAACTGGTAATAAACATTCTGACTTTGGTTACAGTCACTGGGCCAAATTCTCTTTGACACTGTATCTGAACCATCTTCAGAGTGGTTTGCTGTAACAGGATGTTGCGATCCTGAAAATTATGGGCTAGATCCACAGGTGTTTTAAACAGATGTTTATTTTCATTTTATTTTAATGTCAAAAGCATGCCGCAGTAGTGGGTTAGAGAACTAGTTCCTTTATTTTTCTCCATGAATTCTCCAGGTTGGCCATATTCCTGGCTTGAGCACGTTGAAGAGCTCTCAGGTTTGCAGCCATCGGAGGTCACGCTAAGGAGCTATAGCTTCTGACATGTTCAATACTTTAAGGTTGAGTCCAGTGCTCATCATCTCACCCCTGCCCGGCAGTCAGAGGAGCTCAAAGATGCTGTTACAGTCCAGCAAGAGTGACAGCACTGGATGATGTCCCCTGCGTACACATGATCACATTTGCAAACTATCAGCTCTTGTCGCGCTGTGCTGAGAGTCAAGACCTCGCAGCAGGTGCTTGGACGCCTGCTGCCTGCATCATTCCTCCCTGTCTAATCCACCAGCCAGTTATGGAGGAAACGAAGAGCTCCAATATTTACTGCAAATCAAGCAACAAAGAGGTGAAAGGAAATATTTTGGCTCCAGTTGGAGGCTTGTGATGGACAGTAGAGTATACTGAAGGACTCTGAATGTAAATTGCGCCCATGGTCCAAATGAAAACACTTGCTCTCTTTTTCTGTAACCCAGCAATGGACAGTCCTCCCAAATATGTATCTTACAGCCATCTTGCTAGCAAATATGAACTCAAACACAGCTATAGCATTCGTATGTGCAAGAGCCAGATCCCTCAGTGAGGCTCATGCCGTGCCAGTTCTCACAGTTTTGGCATGGTGTGAGAAGGACCCGACAGTGAAGGGGAGGAGATGATCAGCGAAACGAAGAATTAACTACTTCAGTGCTGCGTAGGGGGCAGGACAGGTGGCACAGAACCACACTTCTGCTCTGTGTCTCCCCTCACTGAAATACTGGTGGCAGCACAGATGTTGTGGCAAAGGCCAGCATTAAAGGAGTTAAGAAATTGCCCTCACAGCCTGCTATTCACTATTCAGCTTGTACACGTGATAAATGCAATGCCAAAGTTTACTAGATGAGTATCTCATAGTAATTGCCAGCTTTATCAGCCCATGTCTTTCAAGGGATAAGAAATGCAGAAGTGTTTTATAAGTCACCATGCATCTGCTGAGCTTAAATACCTGCTGAAGTTTAAGCTGACATTTTTCCCTTCTGTTTGCCCAGACTGTAAGCATGCATGGGGACAGCACTCACAGCTCAGCCAAGCGGCATTATCTGTGCTCCTTACCTGGGTGGTGTCCAAATCTTATGCCACGTTGAATGATAACAGGGTACACTTTGTGTTGGCAAAGCAGGTATTTGGGAGATTTTACATCAATGTACTCTATTTGCATACTTTTAGGTACAATCAGGGAATGATGAAGATGACAAAAAATTACTAGCAATATTTTTATGGAAGGCCCAACAACTCATGACACTTAAAAAGGTAAAAGAATATGTCAGGACGCCTGTTTTCTATTCACAGTCCAGAGGTGGAGCAAAGCATTTATCTTTCCCATATTGCAATTGGATGTACAATTTAATTTATATCATATATAATAATTATATACCTGCATCTCACAAGATTAGTGTGAAACTAATACTCTGCCTTTGGATAACTGGACACCACCAGAATATCATATCAGCATTTTGTTCTTTCAGTCCACATTGGAAGACAGCTCTCACCAATCTGACCTGGTATAAATAATAGTCCAGCTCCAAGGCAAAGTTCAACTAGATGACTGCCAGTGGTCCCTTCCAGAAAATATTTCTGTGATTCTGTGACTCAGGTGTTGCATTGAACCATTCAGAAATCAACAACAGATAGCCCTTGTTTGGCTTCAGGTTGTGTGCATCCTTATGAATTTCTTTATGTAGTTGTCTAGTGCTGCTTATAAATGTACAAAACATTTTCTGAAAGTCTTAAGTCAGTGCAAACACATGGTCATTTCTGCCATGTATTAGAACAATTTTTCAGAGCGATTTGAAGGCTATCTTTGATATCACAGATGTTAAATGATTGATATAAAATGTAAGTTATTATGGATATTAAAACTTTATTGACTCCCTAGAAGATTCAGCAGAGTGGTACAGTATAACCTGTTCCTCCCAAATGGAAGTGTGGGTTTTTGAGCTTCACTAACACTTGCCCATACCTTTTATTGCTTAACTTTTAAAAGGCCTTAGACCTGTGAATTTCTAGCACTGTTATCCTTATTACCTCTTTTTTGTTGTTGTTGTTATATACTCTATTAAACATGGTTTTAAAGTGTAGTCTTTCCAGACCATGAAGTATGTGACAACAGCCCTCCACCACAGGACAACAGCCCTGACTGCAGTCAGCTCATTCTACTGCGTTAATAATATGGCAATAGTAATAATGGGCAGCTCACTCAAAGAATTATTCCTATAAGAACTGTGCATGGGAGCTTGTCTGCAAGCAGCAGATCCAGAAGAATACAGGAAGTTACCTTCGCCTGCTAGTGAGGAACTGCATATTGACATTTTTTTATCCAGCCAACCACCATAGGATCTCATTACTCCTTGCTTCAGGAAATCAAGTTCCCTATTTCACAAGATCATTCAAGACATTTCTGTGAGTTTAGATCGACAGCACCATCCCCATGTCAGGGTAAAATGACATTAAAGATGAAACATGAGTTGCTGGCATAACATTTTCCACTCCCTTTCCTCATGCAGTAGTTTCTCCAAACATGCTCTCTTGGTCATGAAAGGTATCTTTGTCAACGAGATAGGAACTACTAAGCTCCTCCAACATTTCTACTTTCCAGTCCTCCATTTCTACTATCCAGTCCTTTGGATATCTCTGGACCATCTCTGTTTCTGTTTTTTCTGCAGGCTCTAAGATGATGCTTCACTAAAGCTCTGTATAGCTTGCAACTGCTGTGTCCTGAGATGGGAAGTACACAGGCAAACAGCAAGCACTAAATATCACACCCAGTAGGAGTAGTACTCGCCATTCGTGAAACTGAAAGTGGATCCCTGCAGGTTCTTATACTTCGTGGCTCACACATCTTCCTACTTCTGATAGTTAGCGGAAATTTTTTTTGAATTCTTTCTTTTTCCAAACACTGAGATACATTTGTAGTTTGGGAGAAATTGACTGATAACCCCATGCTTGCACACTTCTGCAAAGGACATGAAGGTGACAAATACTTGTTTTAAATATTCCTAAGCTAAAGCAAGCAGGTGTTTTCAGACGAGACCGTTCTAGTAACTGGTCTTATTAGACAGCTTTAAACTATATGTGGTTTTATGCTGTTATGTTTAAAAACTTCACACTCTACTTGGTTTAAAAAGTAACACTTACTCTACTGTTTCCTGCTTAGCTCTGTTTCTAAATCTCTTTATCTCTTATCTAAAAATAAACACAGATTCTCCCTTCTGTGCCCTGATGACTGCAGCAAAAAAAGACAGCTACATCCCAGCTGAGACTAGAGGCTCCTCTGCTAGCCAACTTTCCTGGTAGAAGTCGACATGCCAGAAAGTTTGAAGGTAGAGCCAAATAGAAAAGGTCTGGTTTGGCTGGCATGACTAGAAAGCACGCCAAGTCATTGAGGTGACTGTATACATATAGAAAAATAAATACATAAAATGATATATAGGGTCACTTTGACCACTGGAAAGTCATGCCAAAATATTGTCACTGTCTTGGCTCTGCCATTTTAATGGGTTTTGTAGCCCGGCCAAAACCAAGCACTCCATTAGCAGATTCGTTCACTTGCTCTTCCCCGTGCAGGCAGAGCAAAAGAGCCGCTCAAACCCCAGCTGCTCAGCCTAGCAGGAGGTTTGCTCTTTCTGTTTTGAACTCCTCTGCTTGCACTTTTGTTTTTCTCATTTTTAAGATAGCAATGAACCTCCTGACACCTGGAAAACTCAGTAAGGGGTGCAACTAGGAGTGTCTCCAAGGTCGGCTGTGTCCTAGCACTTTCCCTTCAGCATCTCCATAAGACAGTCTCTACCTGTGAGAAATCTTCACTCACGGTACTTTTTCCTGGTGATTGAAAAGCCCTATGCAGCTTTCCCTGCCTCCCTGCCACCACCACCGTTTCCTCCTCTACTCTTCCAGGAGGGAACATGCTGGGCACAGTGACATTTCCCCTTCTTTGTGTGGCCACCAGGCACCAGAACGATACAAGATAACATGACGACATGGGAACGACACAATACATGATGCAATGCAGCAATACAAACACCTCACTCTGTTCTCACAGGACTTCTTACACTAACCTGATGAATATTCTGCCAGATGACTTCTGCAAATGCAGTCAAGGTAGCAACCACCAGGCAGGGAAGAGCAGCTACCTCATGCCTCAGCTACGATTTTAAACCAGAGATGGTTTAAAATACATGCACCCCATTTGTTGTCCAAGGAGGACTTTCACAAATTTTACTGTAGCATATGTGCTCTGACTAGCTGTAGAATTTTATGAAATACAGAAAAATATCTCAACTTCTGACCATATGCAAATTTCCCAAGCCCATGCTGCACCAGTGAACTCCTGCTATATAAACCACAAGGACAGGGCTGTGTTTTCAGGTCGAGCTTCACAGATACTAGTTTAGCAGGAAGTAGAAACACAGTAATCCCCAATGGAAATCCTAATTCTCTCTGATGGTACTCTTGCATGCATATCTGGCCTCAAAGAGCTGTGTTTCTGGGTTAAATAATTGTGAATGGCTATACCTGTGTCTGTATTCAGCCATAAGTTTTTATGGGAAAGTCCTCATAAGATGGAAAAGCAGGCTATTATCATAGGTTAAGAAATAAAAGCAAGAATGAATCCAAACATCCTCCTCTTTCATCTGCCACCTCTGAGGGCTGGAAAAGCTTTCTTATTACTCTGAGGCGTATGCAAGCACATATGCCCATTCTACCTCTCCTCTTCTTCTGCACTTTCTCTTCCTCTCCCACCTTTTTATTTATCGCTCTGCATTAAATGCAGGATGAGGACTTTAATCTTTAGGCTGCTATGCAAATTGGGATCTCTTCCCCTGGCCTTTTTTGGGGGTGTTTTAATGTGGCTGCTGTGTTTCAGGAGGTTTAGGAAGACTTTTTTTTGCATTGTCTTGATGTTGGGTGCCTAAACTCTGCCAAAGTTGCATTCCAGGTGACAATGTGTTTTTCTGGATCTTGGAGAACTTGGTACTGGTACTTGGAGAACTCTTACTATGATTTTTAATTACATCCTCAGCCAAAGACATGCACTTTTTCACTCATTTCAGTTCATTTTGAGTTCAAGTTATCATCCCAGCCCAGTTTTATCATTTTTCTTGCTACATCATCTTTCTTGCTCTACCAGGCAGCAAAGGGAGAAGCATAGTGAGACTGATGGACTTCAGGGGCAGAAGAGTCTGCCATCTACCTTCCTTCCTAGTATAAAGTTTTCAGGAATTAATTCCTGCTTCATGTTGAGTTGAAGTGGAGCTTGGCTTTTAGAAGAACATCCAGTTTTAATAAAAACATTGCCAGGATTGTCAAGGGCTGAGGTCCCATCAACACCTTTAAGAAAATTATCCTCACTATTAAATTTCTAAAATGTCTAATTTTGCTCTTGAATATTTGGCTGTTCTTTTTAAAATCTGAGTTGTTGTACCTCTACTGTACCTGTAATTTTATGTGTATATGCTTTGGAAAGGATTCACCTCATTTGGCTGTATCCATCTAGGAGCTGGACTTCTAGCCCAGACTGCCTCTATAGTCCCACTCGTAGAGGACCAGTGTCTCCAAAGAGCAACTCATCCCACCTACTCTACAGATCCTTCTTAATATGAGAATGACTGCTTTCCACATATGTCTCTCTATGATCTGCCAACGAAGGCTGGGTACTTAGATCTGAACCAGATGAACGAAACTACATAACTAAATTTTAGATGACTTATAACCTCATTAGTAAAAAGGAAAAGAAAATCAAGTTGCGTAAGCATTGCCATTGAATGAGACTGCCCTTCTTTAGTACCCTTGAGCAGTCATTGATTTACTCTTGTTTCCACAGTTCCATCATCTGCCCAAAACATATGTGAAGCTGGCTGGCCTTTATTTAGCCACATTTAACAAGTCATTATATTCAGATTTTTTTAAATGATGGCAGAATAATATTAGAGTTTTTTCAGTCTTTTCAGTCCCCCAATATTTCAGAACTGAGAAACATTACCAGTGGCTCAGGAAGTGCCCTAGACTGCTTTTCCGAAAGCCTTGTTTGCAAGCTACCCATACCTTTAGTTTTAAAATCTTACGATTTTTTTCCAAAAAGGTGCAGCATTTAGCAACTGCATCTGAACATCCTCCTTTGTGTCTGTTTGGAGTGAACAAACGTGGTCGGTCTACATCAACTGGCTTTCCCCCAGCTGCTAAAAATTATTGATTATTGTAGCTAGACTACTACGTGAGCGTGCACTGTATTTACTATAAAGGCAGTCTGAAGGATGAGTTGCACATTTGTACTGTGGGCGAAGCTGG
>NW_009233029.1:0-255 GCF_000690835.1 Fulmarus glacialis | reverse complement strand
GAATCTGTGACCATGCACATGAAAAACGGTGGTAAATTGATCTGAAACACTCTTCAGAAAGTCTACTTCCAATTCTTAATCAAGGTCTGACATTTTTACACAAAATATTTTGCATTTAAAAGTGAAATAGTTCTTCGTTCTGTTTAGGGGGTCATCTTGGAAAACCACGTCCCCAGCTTAAAACAATGATGATTATCAAAAGGCCAGTGAAACCACTAATCCCCTGCTGGAAACGTTGAGACATAGTGCGAGAAA
>NW_009233028.1:13132-13955 GCF_000690835.1 Fulmarus glacialis | reverse complement strand
TTAAAGGTCTCTTCCAACCCAAATTATTCCATGATTCTATGATTCTATGCAGAGGTGGAAGGGTCGGTTCTCCTGGTCCCCAGCACTGCTGGGATCCGCATCGCCCGAGCAAGGAGGGAGACCCGCTGCTGCTGCCTGCTGCACCCAGTACTGCTGGCGTGGGACCATGGGGCAGGTAACTCAGGGCATCCACGCTATATACCCTGCTTGCAACTTGCCTGATGAGTTTTTAACATCTGGGCTATAATTTTCCTGCTGGGGTAGGAGGGCTGCTGGAAAAAAGCCTATCAAAATCATTCAGCTGGCCCTTAAAAGGCGGGGAACCAGGTTTTGCACACATTAAAGAAAAAAAAAAAAGGATTGCTGGCTTTTCCCTGTTGTCCTGTTCCAGCACCCTCGAACTTTACACTGAGACAGGGGAGAGGAAGGAGGAAGAACCCTGTACCAGAGATATGGCTTTTGCCATCCCTGTGAAAATCCAACCTAATTTGGACAATACTAAAGCTTTATATATATATATATGTTTGTGTATATATATGTATGTGTAATCTTATTCCACGGCTGTAGAGTTGAGATTTTGCTGGATTTTAGTAATTAAAAAGCCTGCGAATTGAAGCAACGCTGTGCACATTCCACCCCGAGTTAAATAGGACTTTCCTGAAAACGCAGCCGTGGGTGATTGCAGGGCAGAGCTCCCAGCAAAGGGATTAGGTGTGCAGCGGGTGACGTGGGAGCGAGAGGCAGGAGGCTGGGACCAGCCGCTGTGATGGGGAGCCAGGGGAAGCCCTGACTGTCTACGGGCTCTGCTGTGAGAAAACTGTCG
>NW_009233028.1:11282-13103 GCF_000690835.1 Fulmarus glacialis | reverse complement strand
GCCGCCTCTACCGCAGCCTGTTCCCAGACCCTGGAGCGGCAGCCAAGGCTTCCCAGTGAAGTTCAGCGGGGCATGGGGGGAGCTGGCAGGCTGTGAGGGTGGGCAATGCTCCTTCTTTGAGCCCACTGCCCTCTTCCCTGCAGCACGCCCAGCACTGGGATGGGTAAACTCAGGATGCTGACCTCCAAATAGTGCAAAGTCTGAAAGCCTGAGCTGCTGCCCCTGGGGCTGGTGGCTGGGGAGGGGGCTGCTCTCCTTCCCCTCGCTGTTAGGGTGCTGGGCCTGCCATGCTGGGTGCTGGTTGAAAGGCTGGCACAGCATGGCCAGCAGCCCTGGCCCTGACGGTGGTACAGTCCGGGAGAGTAACGGGTATTGGATTGCTCCCTTAGGTCTGTTCCTGAACCTAATCCTCATTAGACTGAAACCCATTTCAATTAAGACAGGCTGGGCTCCTCCTTTGTCTTTCTTTTAATTGGACCGTTCCGCTGCTAAATGGGCAGCTTAAGCATCCCAAAGACCCTGAGAAAAGCCCGGCATGTCCCCTAATGGGGTTTGAAAGTGGAGAAATAACAGCATAATCAGTCTCTTCCTCTTTGTGTCAGCCCTTGATTCACACCGCCTGCCCCCCTCCCCTTCACACCCTTTCACTGAGTGGCTGCTGACAGATGGGAACAGGACCGCCACCTCAATGGGGTTTGTCGGGGGCTTTCATGGGCCCTGTTGCCATTCTCTGTCCTTCTTCTTCGCCTACTCTTGGCCTTTGTGCCAAGACTGGGAACAAGCTGGGAAAGCTGAGCCTGTCCTGTAAATACCTGCCTCCGCTGGATCAGCTTAGGGCTTAAAGGACAAGACGGGGAATATTTGGCACAGCTCTTTATCCCTTCCTCTGATCGCCTTACTTTCCCTCCTCCATCCTCTCTTGCTCCTTTTTTTTAGTATTTATATACTAAATATACCCTCTATTTTCCCTGCACCTTTTTCCTCCAGCAGCCTTCCATTGTTCCCCTTTGCTCTTGTTCTCCTTCCAGTCACCCCTTTGGTGGCTGTCACCGGTCGGCTTTTGGCTCGCCCAGACCTCCTCCCAGGTCCCTGTGCATCGCCGGGAGCTTGCAGAGGATGCGTGACCTGCTTCCAGGGGAGCCAAAATTGAGGTAATTGCTGGGCAAGCAGCCCCTGCATCTGTCTGCTCTGACACTCCTCGTGCTTTTCCACCCCAGCGTCCGTGTGTTTGGAGCAAGCGGCTGGAGAAGCGCACGCTTCTGCGTATACAGCTGACTTCCCACCCAGCAAACTGGTCCAAACCGCGGCCGGCCCTCTCACAGGGTCTGATGGGCTTGGCTGAGTCAGGCTTGGGACTCCTCTCCGTTTAAAATCCAGGAGCTCTGCTTAAGCACCTGGGCAGGTCTGGGCAGGCTTGCTTACCTGCCCGGTAGCCGGCCAGGCAGCGATTCACAGCGGCTGGGGCATTACGCTCCCTCTCCCACGCAGGCTAGCCAGGGGGGAGTCCGTCATTTCCAGTAGCTGGGGGCTTTCCCTTCTGCTGGCAGCAGAAGAGGAGCTCAACGCTGGATTAACAGGGGAAGGGATTTGGTGAGTGACTTGCTCTGTCCGTCAGTGTTAATAGTCAAGAGGGTGTCCTAACCGGTCTCTGCCACTGGTGACTGCTGGGCAGGTGGGTTAAGGGGCCTGAACTTGTATTTCAGAGACATGGCCCGAGACCTCCTGGGACAAAAGAGGGCTTTGATCCCATGTGTCGATAAGTAAAAATGGCTGAAGAGGCACTTCTCTTACCCCGGAGACCCCCGGGCACACACCTGCCGG
>NW_009233028.1:5832-11251 GCF_000690835.1 Fulmarus glacialis | reverse complement strand
GGAGGGGTCGTTTAGAGGCTCCTCTGACGGCTGGAGGACCAGCCTGGCGCTGGGGACATCCTGGAGCACCTCTTGAGCTCCATGCCCGAGGTGCCCTGGCCGGGGAAGCTTTTCACGGGTTTTTGGACTGCACTTGGCCGACTGACAGCTCCTGCCCTTACTCCTCTCTGCCGACCCCCAGGCCAGACTCCCCCGTGGGTTGTGTGGGCTGAGCTGTAAGACAAAAGCCGGTGGGAGGCACCGGGTGTACGTCAACCTGCTTAACGCAGACAGGTCACCTCCAGATTACTTGCATAAATCCTGACTTCATTAAAGCTGCAATCCCCTTTCGCGCAGAGAGCTCTGGGGAGGGGAGATGGGGTGAATGTGTGCTAGTCGGGCTGCCCGTCTGACCCCGGGGTAGCTCTGCCTCGTGTCCGTCCCGAGGCAGCGACGGCAAGATAAATCTTTCTCACTGGAGTGTCCCCAAAGAAAGAATGAAGTTAACATCTGCCTGAGAGCTGTGGCAAAGAGGTTTTGAGGGAAAAGTAAGAAAGCAGAGTAATACAAAAGCTGGCCAGAGCTGCTCAGTGGATGCTCGGGTTGCTACATGACGGATCCTCTTTGCAGCGTCACAGCTGGAAGCGAGGGGAGCGCTCGGGGTCCGCGTGTGAGCTCTGCCTGTCTGTGGACGTAGGGGACTGAGGCCTCATTTATCACTTGGTCAACCAGAATATCTTTCCGCCATCCCACCCAAAAAGGAGGAAGAAGAATGAAATATGGAGAAAGCTGGCATAGTTTTTAGCTTGTTTTGGGAAGACCTCTGCCCTTCTTAATTAAACTTTCCCCAGGAGTTGGATTTTTGAGTAGGTCTCCGCCATCTCTCTCTGCGCTTCTCCTCCAGCATCTCCCTGCACCTGCCCACACGTCTCCTCCTGAGTTTCCTCCCATCATGGTGTCACTCAATCTGTCTGTGCTCTGCTGGGCTGCTGTTTCTGCACGCGATGGGGCATTACATTTGTTTCAGAGCTGACTGGAAGCAACTGTGATGGCAACGTGCAGTTCGTGCCTTCCTCCCATACGTCACCTCCCAGCTGCTGAAACCTGCCCTGTATGTCCGACACAACGCTCATGCGTGAGCTAATCGCGTGCTCAGGTGTGCGCTAACGGAGCACTCATGCATGAATAATTCGTCAGTCATGCAGGTAGTAATCAGGCGCTCATGCAAGAACCGATTGGGCACTCATGCATGGTGCAATTGGGCGCCCAGGCATGATGCTCATGCATAAATTAATTGGGTGCTCAGGTGTGATGCAAATGTGCACTCATACATGTTCTAATTGGGAGCTCAGGCATGAGCTAACAGCTCATATCTGAACTTATTGGGTGCTCACGTGTGATGTAATTGAGCAATCAAATATAAATCAATTGGGTATTCTTGCATGAAACTAATCAGGTGCTGTGGGTGTACTAATTGGGCCCTCATGCATAAATTAGCTGGGCGGTCATGCATGAACATGTTAGGCTCTCATGCATGTGCAAAATGGGTGCTCCTGCATGAACGGATTGGGTGCTCATGTGTAAAAGAATTGGTCTGGGAGGCCATCTGGGCGTGCGGTGCTCATGTTGGGCATGCCGGGAGTTGTGGTTCTTTCCCGTGGCAGCTGGAGCAGAGGTGCCCAGGGGTGGATGGAGTGGGTGGGGGCTGCCTGGGATCCCCCTGCAGATGCCCCCCGCCGTGGGTTCCCCTCCGGGGGTGCCCACAAGGCAGGGGAGGGTGCATGGCATGCAGGAGATTTCAGCCCCCAAAGCAGCAGCTGGTCAAGCTTCAAGCAACAATTCTCAAGCGGGGCTTGAGCCATGCTCTGGGCTCTCCTTCTCCATGGCGCGCTCCTGAGCCTGTGCACGTGACGGAGAAGTCAGATCTCAGCTGTAAGTTTGGATATCATTTCTTTGTTAATAGATACATAAACAAACTCATGTGTATGCAAGATACATCAGTAACCACTAACGACTTCGCTGTATTCAGGCATCTGTTGTTAAAAATGTTCTCTGCAGAAACACACAAGTATGGATGAGGGATAAATCAGGCATGTCTCTGCTACTCCGTTCTAGTATATGTAATCTTACCTCTGTGCATGCACATACCAATAAATTTGAAACCGCTGTGGCCACAGCCATACCAAGACGTCCTGCTATTGTTCTACGAACACGATCTGCACTAAAGCTACGCCCAGCTCTCGATGGTGATACACCGCACAGGCAGTTCAAACCAATACACTGGCACTTGGGGGGGATACAGAGAAAAAAACAGTAAATTACATTTAATTAATGTATAATTAATGCACTTTCTGTCTGTCTGTGTTTCCATGCAGGGCCCTGGATTTGCCTGCACAACAGGCACTTGGTTGCTGCTGCGGTTACTCAAGCTAGCTAATTCAGAACTCGGGTAGGGCTGCACAGGAGGTCTGCAGTCTCTGTCCGTTTGTGAACCTTTCAATATTTTCCAGAGTAGAGGAATGCCCTTTTACATCTTTCACATATGATGTGACCTACTCCTAGTCCTTGGGCTCCTGGAAGCCTGACCTGTCTTTTCCTGTACATCCAGAGACGTGGAGAGACTCACTTTGCGTAGGTGCAGTGAGGCCATGAGAGGTGAGAGGGCTTGCAGGAGCCCCGGCTCGGATGCCCGCTCTCGGGGCACTGGCCCGCTCTCGCAGTCAGGGTGTCTGAGCCTTTCACTCCCGCCGCCGGCTGCGACCCATTTGCAAGAGGAGCTCTGGCTCGTCGGCAGTGGCTGGATGCTTCCCGTTGGCTAGTCTTCCCAAAAGAAGCACAGCTCATAGCACATAAGCTGATCTACGACCATTTTAATGACTTCCCATCACAGCTGTTATCACCCAGCGCTGGAAATACTACGGGACTTCTCTGCACCACTTATAGAAAAAAGCAAGAACCTAGTTTATCTGCACGTAACGCTGTCGGTGCGTGTCAGCCCCTCCTGGCTCCTTATAGGCATGAACTCGACCTCCCTTTCCTTCCCCCTCCGAACAGGTCATGTGTACGGGGGGGCTCTTTTCTCTTCCATATGGTCTCAAGCCCACCTTGGGCCGGAGACCCTGGGAGAGCGCCTGGCAGACAGCTGGGAACAGAGGGAAAACAGCAGCCGCCGCTACTGTAACTTGCAAAGGGCCGCAGCAGGATGGGAGAGGGATGCAGCGCCAGGAGCTGTCTCCCTGGAAACCGCAACGTAGGAGACATAATGAGGAGTGTCCCTCCCCTCCGACCGCTCTTTAATTCCTTCTTCATCTTTCTTTACAGCCAGGGGAGTGAAGAGCAGAGCGGCGGGGCAGGGTGTCCCCCTCAGCCCAGCCTATTGTCAGTTTATGACACCTAGCCTTAGAAAAGCACATTTTTAACCCAGCTGCTGCTATAACTTATTGCGATGTCTTGTTATAGCTTGGGAGCAGAGGGGGAGGGACAAGAAAGGAGGTCGTGCAAAGGGTGCTGTGTGTCCCAGAAGGGACCCTCAAAAAAAGTCAGAAGGGGAAAAAGATGCGGGCTCCCATCTCTTTGTCATTTGGCTCTTCCCACAGGCATGGTACCTGAACGGTGCATTCAAGACTGGGGCATCCGGAGGCACGCTGGGGACAGAGCTGTAAGACCAACATACTCATGCATGCTGCCTAAAAGCACGTATGTTCTTACACTCCGAAGGCAGATTCAAATGCAGGTGACTAATGGGGAGGAGGAATAACAGCCCCACGGAGTCGAGGTCCCCATGTCATCGCTGCTGCTGTTACCTGGGACCTCGGTGGGACCCCGCAGGGTGAGCTCACTGCCCGGTGCAGCGCTCCAAAGGCGCTAACCCTCGCAGCCTGCAGCTGCACCCTGGGGTGCCCACCTTGTGTGCAGAAGCAGGTAGGCACCCTGCCCCAGTGCAAGAATAGCCGAGGAAAGCAAGCTCCATCCCGGCCGGGAGGAGGGTCACTGGGTGCATTTTCCCCCGGTTCTTGATGCTCACGCCCGGAGCAGACCCTTGGTGGCTGTGAAGTAAAGCACTGGTGGGGTGTGGGGTCCCCCACGGATGTCCTGACCCCAGGGCTGTGCAGCTGAACTCCCTCCTTCCCCTGACACGCTGTTCTGCCCCACAGGTCCTTGCAGCAGGTAGGATGGAGGAAGCTGCCTTTTAAATCCTGCTCCAAAGCTCTTAGAAGTCGAAGCAAAGGCTCCTGCTGCCTCCTCACGTGCATCAAAGCTTTAACCTCAAAGCTTTAACCTCCTGCCCCTCGGAGGCAGCATGCCCGGGCAGACAGATTGGCTGCACAGACAGGTTGATGGTGCCCTTGTGTCCCTTTGCTCGGGGGAGAGATGCCTGTCCTGCCCTTCGGCTGTCGCTTTGGTTGCTCCCAGATGCCACACCATACTGCAAAAAAGAGAACCGGCCGCTGCAATACCCCCATGCCTCCTGCAAGACCTCCCACCCCCCAAAAATGGAGAGAAAAGACTAAAGCGAAGCAAAATGTTCCTGCCAAATGAGCGTCCCTCTGCCGTCCTCCGGCAAAGGGAGAGCAACCGCCTCGCCGTGCGGCGGGGGCTGGCCCTCCCTTGTGCGGGGCCAGGGCTGGATGCTCTGCCTTGCGACAGACTCCCGGGCTGCTGGTGCTCAAAGGAGAAAGCGAGGGAGCTGTCGCGACAGCGGGGTGGGGGTTGCCGCTGTTGTGGCCCCAATAAAAGGCTCAGCAGAAGCTTGGGTCCCTGAGTGACTGGGACCTTTCCTTCCTCCCCTTCCCCTACCCCGCCCCGGCCGACTGTACAGGACAAATGTCAGCGCTGACCTCCGAGGCTGGAGAACGACCTCCCAGACACGTTCCTCTCCTTTGTGGCCCCAGGCAGAAGAACCTCGGAGGTGCTTTGGGCGCTGGAGCGGGCGGGTGCCGGCAGAGAGCAGCCAACCCTCCCAGCGGGGAGAGGGATTGCGCCCAGGGAAGGGCATCCGGGGACATTCGGCCTTTTTCCCACCAAGGGAGCCCCCCCGGCAGGGCAATGCTCCCCTGCCCAGCCCCATCCTTTGCCACCTCCCTTTTTGTCCTTCCTCCCTTTTTGTTATTCGAGAAATGAATTTTAAAAAATGGAATCAGTTTTCCCTTTGGGGGGATTAGAGCCCTCAGCATTCAAGCTCCCAGTGCAGGAAACAGTGGCTTTTCTTCTGGTGCAACTTGGAAAGACATGGCTCTCTGTTCTCCCTGAAAGCCCCTCGCACTGAATGACCCACAGGCCCTGAATGAAGTGCCTCTCAATTAAAAGTTTCCCATTGATGCCGGCTGAATGAGACCTTGCTGCGGAATTCACCCTGGCTGAATGGCCCAGGCCTTCATCAAATATTAAGGGGCCAATAGATTTCCCACAATATTTGTACACCTTCTTTTGTGGGGATTTT
>NW_009233028.1:0-5780 GCF_000690835.1 Fulmarus glacialis | reverse complement strand
CTCCATTGACCCAGAAACCGTTACCACATCCGCTCCCGACGTGCCCCCTTCTGCTGCTCATTAGGGGCCGTGGCAGGGAGGGTCGCTGCTGCGTGCCCCCCCCGGGACGGGCCAGCCGGCGGGGCGCAGGAGCAGCCACCTGCTTGTATTCATCCCCCGGTGAGACCAAGCCGAGCTTGAAATCCCATGGAAAAACACAGGGTGGAGAGAGACGGGAGCAGGCAGAGCTCCTGACCAGCCCTCGCCCGCCCGGAGCCCCGGGCAAACACACCCCCCCCCTCCAGCCAGGGGTCACCTGGCTGGAGAGGGGACTTTGGTGGCACCAGCCCTTGCTCTCTCCTGGTGGTCCCAGGGACAACGCAGGGAAAGGAGAGCCTCCCGTCCCGCTCCCCCTTTCCAGCACAAAGGGAAAGTGGTCTTAAGTCCGGGGCTCCCTTCTGCCCGGGGACAAAAGCTCTGGGACATTTTAACAGCACCGAGGGCCTCGCTGACAGCTCTGATTGTTAAAGCGCTGTGACAGCAAGGCTGCCCCCACTCCTATTAATGATGCTAATTATAAACCATGCCGGGCAGCCTCTTGGGGGTGGGGGTGAGGAGAGAGGGGTGGGCTCTGCATAATTTATTCTCACTTAATCTCATTAAGAGGAAAAAGAGAGAGAGAAATGAGTGTGGGAACGCAGTGCGTGGGAGAGAAATGGCTGCTCAGTGCTTTTACAGCACCTCTTTCTGCCACAGGACTCCACAGGGCCAAGTATCCTCGCCCCTGCTTTCCAGTGGGGAAAAGAGGCACGGAGGAGGGTAGCCAAGGTCGCACAGCAGGTCCGAGAGCGCTGGGAACTGAACGCAGGGTGTCCGCACCTCCTTACACCTTCTCCCACTGCCATTTTCTCTTCCCACGTTGCTCTGGAGAGTGGGATTGCTGGAGGGCTGGAGAGGTAAAGGTGTCATAGCCCCGGCGAGCCAGGCGTCGGGCAGGGCAGAGACAGGCCACAACCTTGCAGCAGCAGCAGCAGCAGCAGCGGTCCTGTTTAAGCTCAGCTGCTTCAGAAAGCACTTGAAGAAACCATTGCTGTGCTGTTATATGAGAGAGAAGTTGGGAAGCGCCTGTCCTTGCAGTCCCCCCGGGACCCTGCCCACGTGCAGGGGGGTCCTGCAGGGAGGCTCCACGCACTTGTCTTGCTGCCAGGGGAAGGCTGCTCTTGCCCTGCCTTTGTGGCCCTGCTGCCTTGCAGCCTCAGAACGATGGGGATGGGAATAATCCCTTAATTTCCCCTCCCTGAGCTAAGCACTGTATGACTGCAGTCAGAGAAAGCCCCTGCCCCACCGTGCCTGCAGGCTGAGCAAGGGATGCAAAGCATGCGGCCGTACGTTAGACTTGAAGCAACTATAGGGAAAGGATTTGTGGTGCCCGGGGTCACCTGTCAGCACCCTCAAACTGGACCAGCCCTCCTCTGAGCCTCACTGTTTTATTGCTGCTGCTGAGGAGTATTACAAAGCTATTTCACAGCCAGCAGGATAATAACATTCATGTGTGGCTGCCCAGCGGGACAGGACCCCTGTGAATCCCAGCAAATGCAGACGGTCTTGGCGTAAGACAGGGTAAGAGTAAAGCAAAATGAGGAAATGGAGTAACGTTTATTTTTGTCTTTGTTTTTCACCTTCTCTAAGAAACTTCCTTCTGCTCCTCAGCCCTGCCTGCTCAGAAGAACTCCTTCCAAAGAAGAAACCAGAAGGAGGGACACATAATGACCAGGCTCGGCACTGGCCTCGCTGCTGCTTGCCAGCTCAAGCATGAAGGGCCTGTGTGTTTTTGCAAGGGCTCTGTGGGAACGTGACCTGAAGAAATCCGTGACCGCTGTAAGCAGAGGGACAGGGCTGTGTCCTGGCAAGCGACAGCGCAACCGGGTATGTGTCAGAGGGGTGGCCGCAGCCACAGCGGCTGGTTCCACGGGAATGATGCTAACACCAGCCGGTGTCTGGATGCCACCGAGGTGCCAGCCCCATGAGGTCTCCCGGAGGAAGGGGCGGTGGATCTGGGGAGGATGGGGTGTTCAGGAGCGTCTCTTTGCACTGCCCCTGCCTTTCTTCTGCCCTCTCTAGACGGGCAGCGTGGAGCTTTTCCCACCCTGGGAGCAGCATGCGGGGCTTGTGCTCACGCGTGGGGACATGGAAGGGTCTGGCTCTCCTGGGGGTGAGGGTGAAGGAAGGCAAGGATAACATGACTGTTCCATGAATCTGCCTTCTGGGCTGTGGTGGGGGCTGTGAAAACCATATCCTGTTATCCTCTGGAGCAGAAAAAATTGCCATTCCTTCCCTCCACTGACCTGGAAATTGTTAACATGTTCCTGTGGCCCGTGGGTCAGCAGCAGCATTGCCTGGGTCGCCACGCTGCATTGGGCGGGGGGGAATTAGCCACCTGTTCCCCAGCACTAATCCTGCGCGCGGGGCAAGGGCGGCTCCGCTTCGCTGGCCTCTCGCACCGTCTGCTCCGCAGGCACAAAAAGGCCAGTTAACCTGGGAACCGCCTCGTTTGAAGATCAAGGAGAAGGGGGCTCCCGTTGGGAGGGGGATCTGGGCTGCGGGGAAGGGCATGGGAGAGGCGAGCGTTGCCTCGGGCAGGAGAGCCAGCCTAGTTCAGCAGCTCTGTTTCCACCCAGGACTCAGAAGCCCTTTGGCCGCACACGTCCGCGCTGTGGCTGGGTAGACGCAGCGCTGGATGCTAGAGCCTGCTCCTCAGCTTGCTTTACGCCCACTTTTTAGACCCCTCGGGGCTGCAAAGGAGCTTCGTTTGTACCTACCAGCACAGACTAAGCACCGCCTGAAGCCAGCCTGCTCCAGGTGGGGTTTGCTGAGCACAGTTTGCAGGCACTGCTCAGTACCGGGCAGTCTGCGTAACAGGACCGGGGCAAGACTTCTCAGCTCCATCAGCGCTGCTCGCAGCACGGGGGCAGCTGTCCTTGAGTCCTATCCTTCCAGAGCAAATGGCTGGAGGAAAGAGAGAAAGAGCAAAACAGTGACTTGGAGATGGACCCAGACCGCAAGCCCAGGCTGCGTGTGTCCCTCACCATCAGCTTTCCAGCCCTGCACTTGGGGAGACAGCCTTTCCCTAATGAACGAGCGGAGGGGTGGGCTGCTCTCAGGACCCCTCAAAACTTTAGCAGGACTCTGGGGGTCCTTTTCCTGGGACACTCCCAACACGAGATACGGTCAAGGCACAACTTCTGGATGCAGGAGGACTGTCTCCTGAGCTTTAGACCCAGCATTTCAGTTTGGCTTTAGGCAGAAAGAAGGGACAGCATTCACACTCATAGGTTTCTGCCTAGGGGATTTCAGTGGAGGTGGATGGTGAGATCCCTTTGTCTGTAACAAAGGGGATGCTTGCACACTGGCTACAGGTTCCAGTGAGGACATCCATTTATCTGAGCTGCCTGCCTTCAGCCTGCTGCACGAGTTTCCCTTCCCTGCAGGATGGCAGCCAGCTAGCCCACACGGCCACGGGGAAGGAGGCTTTAAGCATCTTCTGAACCAGAGTCTTGGCAGCCCAAAGGACAAAGTGCGAAGGACGGTGGATGGCTGAGTGGAAAACAGGCAGCTCCTTCGTGGGATAAAACGGGCTGTGAATTCCCCACAGCCTCTGACGCTGAGCACAGAGGCGTGGAGAGCAAGCGGCCATAGCCCTGCTCAGTAAGTCAAACAGTAGCACTGGCAGCATGCTCTGACTGTTTCTGGACTGCTGTCTGCTCCCCGGGGAGCTCTGGAGCCATCCATGTGGGGAGCATGTGCAATTTCCCATGCAATGTGGTCTGCGTATGTCTCAAGCACATGGAGGGAATGGTTCCAAAGCCAAGAGACCAGAGGGGGGGAAAAAAAAAAGAAACAGCAAAAATGAATGCCTGTGTTGAAAAAGCTTTAATCAGACCTCGTACTTCCACACTTTGATGCGTTACTCAGCCTAACCTTGGGCTATTTGATGCAGATGGGTTGCAGCTTTAAGGCATCAGACTTACAGTTTCTCAGAAAGGCCCGAGGCTTTATTGGATGGATATCCAGACTCCCGCTGTGGGTGGAAGTTGCGAAGAAGGATGTCGGAGACGTTTCGGTATCCCCACCCCAGTGCTCTGTGGCACCCTCAGCTGGAGATCTGCAGGTGAGACAGAGACTGGCCGTGAGCCGTTGTGAGAAGTCCCTGCGTTTTGGAGGCTTTTAGAAGCACCTGCTCGTTCCTCCGGTGCTACCGCACGGGCCAGCGAGAACAGGCACGGGCCAGCGAGAATGGCTATCAGGATACATGGACAGCCAAGATAAGAGAATACAGGACAACATCTGTGTGCGAAGGGCTGCCACAGCTGCCGCAGTGCCCGTAAAAGCGCCCTGTGGCTCCATCTGGTTTGGGGACAATCCCAGTTCAGATGGAAACACATGGCTGACATCTGGGGAAACAGGAAACGGTGGCAAGCGTTGCCCCAGCAACGGCGTGTCCCTCCGTCTGGTCCCCCACTGGGAGAGCCATGGGATCGGCAGCTCGTATTCAAAGTACAAGACCAAGGCGACTGATTGATGGGTCAGGTTCAATGGGGAGGGATATGATTAATAAGTGTTATGGCCCCACTGTTCCCGCTGTGCGGCTGTCAGTGCCGGTTAGCGCTGATGGACGCTTTGATGACTCTATGCCCATGAGTGAGCCACCAACTTGATGAATCTCAGCCAGCAGAATAATATTTGCTACGAACCCCTTCTGCCTCCCTTGGACAACAGCGGGGCCGGCCCGCACTGTGCGGGGTGTGGGATCCGGGTGGGGTACTGAGGCCTGATTTTTCCCCAGTGCGGCTGTTCGGCAGCACCCGCCTCTTTCCATCACATCACCCCCCTTACGGGATGCCGGTCCCTCATCCTAGTTGGCAGCTGGCTGTGCCAGGGAAGGAGAGAAGGATAAGAAATTGTGGCTCTTTTTTAGAAATGCAAACACAGGGGCTTTCAGGTTGGAATGTCACCATGGTCTGGAACCGACAGCAAAGTACTTCTTTGTGCCAAACATTTGTGTTTTGCAACTCAATGTGTTTTCTTTAGGCACTGTGCACCCCGGCAAGGGGCAGGCACATGCTATGACAATGTCTCGTGAGTTGTGCTTTAGTGAGCTCTGTTGGTTCGCTCTGGACCTGCGGTACAGTCAGGTACCTGCCCTGTGCTTTGACCACCCTCTAGCACTCGGAGGTACTGGGCACTCTTTGGGACAGGAGAACACCGGGCGGTATCAGACCTCCCCACCGATGGCTGCTGCAACCTGGCTCATCCTTGCCAAAGACGCCCTGTGACGGGCGGTAACTGCACCAGCAGGAACCTTCTTCCCAGAGCGCTGTCCTGCTGTTCAGGACAAAACGATTTCTGAATGCAAAGCTCAGCCACATTCTCCTTCTGCTCCGACCTGGACAAAGCAAGCCCCCTCCCTCCACAAAGCAGCAAGCAGGTCTGGGAGCGCAGAGGGAGGCGATGCTCAGCCAGAGCTGCCCCAACACTCTCTGTCCAGTATGGCTCATTGACTCCACCAGTTTGTCTCCCGCTGGTAGGCTGTCCTTTCTGATCTTTTAATAAGGTTGCTGCCGCTGAGGGTGAGCTAACGCTGGAGCTTCGTCTACGCAAAAGGTGACAAAGTTTGGTTTAGAACTGCTTTTGTTCCGGTTGAGGGAAGAAGCATAAGTCCCAGCTGTGCCCGCTGGCCCCAAAGTGTTCCTAGAGGTTTACACCAAGTCCAGCAAAGAGCAGCCCCAGCCTGGGCTGCAGCA
>NW_009233027.1:0-10834 GCF_000690835.1 Fulmarus glacialis | reverse complement strand
AAATTTACAATAGCATACAAAACTTACTTTGAGCCAAGAGACAAAAATCACTTCTATCTAAATCGTCAAATATGAAATAGAATCACGAGGGTACAAAAACAACAAAGAAAAGAAAATTGAGAATGTCATGCAATTTTAAAATTATATATGTTTGGAAAAGGGTTAATTAAAAAAAAAGATAAATTATACATTAAAATGTTTGATAAAAATACATTAAGTTCTGTCAGAACATTTGTCAGTGGAGAATTCTTTTTTTTAGCTGAGACTTCTTTGGCCACACATTCTTGCTTTCTATAGAAATTGGACAATTTTTTTGTACTTAAAAAATTAAAATCTAGAAGAATTATTTTCTTTTTTTTTTCCTAAATGTCTATGGGAGATATATATAAGCATTGCCAATATTCATTTCCCTAATAACTTGATTTCTCTAGACCAATTTTATTTGCCATTTGGCCTACATTTTACTTGAGCATGTTCACAGTTTCTTATAACAAAGGACATTTATTTCTCATGAAAGACATGAACTACAACAAATAATCTCTGTAACAGATATTTCACTAGATTTGAGAGCTTATATTTGCAATGTCCATTCTCCCAAAGGCACATAAGATACATTATGCTTTCCAAAAGAGACACAAGATGACAATCTCTTTGACAAACCAAACAGGAATAAAAGTTTCAAGCTGTGGTCACTAATTTGGGGCACTTCCATTTCTGAACGTTCAGCTAGAGGCACTTAAGGCAGGAGAAATTAAGAAAAAACTGTACAGCTTTTACACAATTCCGGGTCAAAATCCTGCCAACTCTTGAAATATAAAATTTGGGTTAAACCAGGAAGATGGCTAAATTGATGCTATATGATGCTAAAAGATGATTATGCGTATGTATTCAAAACTTCTGTGCACTTACGATTTTTATTAAATTAAAAGTATGTAGAATCCCAGAAACAAAGTCCTCCCCAAGAGTATACAGAGAATGTAATCATTTTGTACCTGGTATTGCTAAGATAAATGTTGATTTTATGTTGATAGCTTTAAGCAAGCAGTCATTTCTCAGCTTTTATACAAACAACCTTCATTAGATAAGGTTCATTTGAGAAACTTTAAATTTTTTTTTTTTTATTTTTAGAACTCCCTTGACAAGTCCATAACCTAATGCAAATGTGATTGCTATCATCTTAGCTAACACATCAGGTTGGACCCAAGATTCTCCTTTAAAAGAGAAAATTGCTGACTTTCAAAGCACTAACACCTCTTACTCTGCAAAGATGGACTTATATGGATTACACAAACAACTTGTATTGTCGATGAATAAACAACAAACATTCTAGTTGGAGCACTAGCAACATTTGGTTGATTTCCGAAGTCACCAGATAGTGAATTGCATTCAGATGCCAGCCTTTTAATTTGGGACTTGTTGTGTCCTTTGAAAAAGTAAGGGTTTAGGCACGATTTATTTGATTTTTTTTTTTTTTTTTTTTCTAAAAAAGCAAATTATGAGACTGATGGACTACTTTGTAGGGAAGAATGCAGTTGTGTTGGTGATATGAGTGGTGGCAGGTATTCATTTCCCATGCTGTGATGAGAAGTGTGTTCCTCTTGTGATATTGCCAGTAAGGGGAGAAAGAAGGGAGACCATTTCTTACCACTCATGAGTGTGCCTTGTTTTGTGAGAGTCAAAACATTCTGATGTCATTCACTGTTATTGGACTGTCATTGCTCATAACCATTAATTCAGAAGAGGATTCTCCAGAAGTGCTTAGTGGTGTATATTTTTTTCCACTGCCAGAAGATGAAACTCTGAATGTGAATAGGCAGCTAGATACCACCAGAGAACATCTAATTCAAGATAAGGTTTCCACCATGGAATTCCAGTTTTTCTTGTTATAATGCTGTAGGAAAGAGAAGTTTTATTAATCATTTCACATTTAGTTTTATACTTCTTCCTACCCTTAGCAGTCACTACATTGTGATGTAGGTGATCTTCTCACAACTGCTGAGAGATTATTCTGAGTCATGTTATATTATAATAGTATTTTCTAGAGGCATTATTTCCTACTTGGACTGAGGTGCTAAAGCACAGATGACAAAAACTTCTGTCATTATACACTCAAGAAGATCTCCAATACAAGCCTGAACATTTGTACTACTGCAGAAATTATTATATGGTGCTTATATTTTGGCAATGCTTATTATGTAAGACATCTAAGATAGCTCCTCTCCTCAGCCTATACTTTCAAGAACAATTCCAGTCAGCTGACTAATTGAAATTTTTCCATGTCTTAGTATATTTGTTGGTAGGACTGAACCTCATCCCCCTACCCCAAACTGGACAACTGTGACAATAAAAATAACCTGATATAGAGATAAAGACAGAGCAAATTTCACCACATACTACAAGGCTGATATGAGCTGGCTTCTAATCTCATTGGTGATGGTTGAAGAGAGGAATAAGTTTATTCAGGACAAAGGAATTTCCTGATTTATCCTCCACATAATAGAAACTGACACTGTAAGTTTTGACCCTCTCTGGAACCTCAGTTTCTGTTATCATGTAGAAGACTCCAGTACACAATGTTCTCAAAGGAAAACAGCAAATAAAAACCTTTAAAAATATGAAAATAAATAAATACTGATCCTATCAACTGTTCCTTCCTACAAAGAAAACACTGATATAACATGACATGATAAAAAACTCCTTTAGAGCCTTTAAGTTGAATGGATTCTGGCTGTCTTGAATCAAGGCTGGCAGGGAATATGCTCTCCAGACTGTGGCAGATGGCATCTGTTTTGTTTGCTTGCTCGGGTTTGCTGTATGTTTCTGAGTGTTACACTATGTTCTGCTCTGTTCTGCTAAAAGGCTGAGTAGCAGAGGTTAGGAGGGTTGTTTTTTTCACTTTCTGGTGGCTCCTACTGTCTGGGGCTGGTGAAATTCTCTCAATGGAGAAAATACCGGACCTTCTCTGGCAGCAGTGGATTATGATCTACTGCAATGCTGGTTTGAAGAGCTGGTTGGAAAAAGCAGGGAGTGAAGGACACAGCTATCAGGGATCTTGAAGCATGAATAGAGATAAAGAAGGGTCCAGGAAGAGAAAAAAGCAGGCAAACATGTTTCTGAGGAAGGGGAAAGGACTATGAACATGGTACATATGATGTTTGTGTGCAGTGTGTTACAACCTAAGTAGTAATAAAAGTAGCCACGTGGAGAGCAAGATTGAAGAAAAGGACCTGAAAAGCACATGCACTTTCAAGCTGGATTCCTCAGGACAAAGCTTTTTGATTTGCTTTTTTTTAAAAAAAATGTATTTTAATTAGAAAAGATGCATAGCTGTAGTTAGACAACATTTAAACCCTAGGATTTATTGTCACCTGAAATTATGGAGACCCAAAAAGTTCCATTCAAAGACGAACAAATGAATTCAGGGAGCATGGGAATCAATGTGTTATACTTTGATCTCAATGTGAACGATGTCTATTGAGAATAATTTTTTTTTTCTTCCTCTAAATAAAAATTAATTACAGACCGGGAAATAGAGAGCCCTCTTCACTAGGGAGTCTTGCAACAGTTTTTGGAATATGTATTTATTCAGTGCCAGGTGTCCTCTGGAGACTAAAAAGGCTCATTTAGTAAAGGATGTTGGACCACACAGTTTGTACTCACCATCATTTGTTTCTAAAAAGAAAGCCTCACCACAGGTATTGATGATTTAGATGAGAAGGAAGGAGTTCAAAGAATGAGGGAACAACAGAGGGGAAAAAAGTGTGTTTTTTCAAGACAGACCATCTTCTGCATCACCTTTGTCATTTTTGACCCACTTACACTTTTACAGTTAGTTTAAGGGTTTAGATCTTCCGTAGTGGTTGATCACAGCAGGAAGTATGCCCTGGAGGCCAAGCAGACTGGATAAAAGTTCTCCAGTGTGAAGACAACAAAGATGGCAGGGTGGCTGACTGTTAGATCCAGTGCTAGCGTCCCTCAAGTGTTTCTTAGAAATGGGGTGCTTTTCTCACATGTGCAAAGGAACAGTCCTTTGCACAGCTCCCTGAGTTAACAGTGTACTGATAGAGGGATGTCTGACCAAGAATGACAAAAGGATGTCTTGTTCTTCTGCCAATATTTGAAGAGTAATCTGCTCATGTAGGAAGCAGCATCCTTAAAATCTAGCAGAAATGTTTGAAGGGAGAACAAACTTTCCAAACATTGATGAGAGACGTAACAAAGAAAAGGGGTCCAGAGAAGACCTTTTATCAGGCTAGGTTTTCTATGTCCTCTAAATGGATGAGGACACTTTTCACTGAGATCTCCTTCTTCATAGCTGCAATCTCTAGTGCATGCCCTTAAATTCAGTTTGGATCATGATAGTATCTGGGATGCAACTGCCACTGTCACAGCAAATGCACGTGAAGGTGATGGAATTGGTCTGTAGCTTTTGCCCTTCACCCTCAGGAACAAGAAAGGTGGCCAATCTTCTTGCTCTGTGGTTAAGAAATAATTTAGCCATTTGTCTGCCAACTCTGTAAGACTTTATAGCCAACCAGTCACATTGCCTTACTTTACTTTCTGCCATCCACACTTGTTTTAGGATGTACTTACACTTTTTCTCTGATAGCAAACCAATGATAGAAGCACCATCCATGCCAGCCAATTGTTCTTTTCCAGCCGCAGGTCATCATCTCCTCTGTTATGATGATTCCTTTGAGAGAGGAACTGAGGAGAACATCTACAATTTCTGAAAAAAGTACTCTGGGGAAAAAGTCTTTTTATAGGAGTTTGATTTTCTCCTTAAGTACTGAGAATTCAGCTGACTATTATCTAGAAATAACAGACTGGTAGAAATGGAGATGGCATTTTCTAAGTAGTATCTGAAGTAGTGCGATAAGTTTCTCCATCATACTTCAATATCCTTGGTACTGTACAGTCATCTTCTAACAGTGAAAGCTTCCCATGTAATTTCTGTGTCCTTACCTTCGCTTTGATAAGGAGATGATTGGTCTTACATTTAATTCATTGACCCAGAAGTTTGTAGAAGACCTATACTGGCTGATTGTCTCTGCTGAGAACTGTTGATATTTCTTGAGACAGTTGATATGATCATTGTTTTCCACAATTTTACATCAATTAGACAGTGATACTCCTTTCTTATCTCACAGAGAATTGTGAATATAAAATCAACAGCCTTTGTATGATCTTCATGCATAATACTCTGAGTGACATGGAGTTGAGGCTTCTTGCTGAGCTCTCAGAGACCATGCCTGATCTGATAGGAAAAAAAATTTGGTTATTACAGCGGGAGTGTTAGATCCAACCGGTGACCAAGAGATGAGAGGTTTCATACCCTGAGAAACATATGTTTTTCTAATGTCTAATTTGTTTACTAACAAATGCTTAAAAACCATTATTTCCAGGTTCTTTAGAACAGTTTCCTCATTTGAATACAGAAACAGCTTATCCTTTTACTTATTAATTAATTTTATTTTTTATTCTGTTGTCCCTGTTAAATTTTTCTTCTTTTGTTCTTCAGGCAAAAGCCTTGTTTTCCTCCCTCACTCCTGACTTTTAATTACTGCTGGCTTGATTGACAGAAAAACAGGACAGAACGATTTTTTTTTTAAAGTAAATGAAGCTGCTGCTTCTTCATCCTTAGCGACACAGTGTAGCCAGCTATTAACAGGCTTTGTGTGTGTATAAGCACAAGTGAAAGGGAGCGAGAGACAGGGAGCCAGAGAGGGGGAGCTTCAACATTTGATGATAAAACATAGAGCTTGAGAGAATAATCACAAGAAAAGAAGAAAAGGAAAAAAAAAAAAATAGGAATTATATGAAAAGGGAAAGTTAATTGGTATGGAAAACTAAATTCAATATTCGCTTGTGGACTGCCTTAATGGTTTAATAACTGCCAATTTTGTACACAGGCTCTGTGCAGTTGTAGTAAGAATTTCATCCCTAGCTCTTACAGGGAAAAGATAAGCAAGCAAATATACTGTGGCCACTGAATGCCCTAGTACTGTGTTTTATTATGTTTACTTTATAATCCCATCATCCCCATGCCACCAGCATGCTTGAGGGGTAGTGGAGGCAGCAGTCGGCACTCCCTGTTGGCTCCCTGTCTTTCACTGCTACCCTAAGGTACTTAAGAATGACAGTATAAAGAATTTCTGTGCAGATGAGCCTGTAGATTTGGGGAATTGGCTGCTTATAGACAGGGATTCTTTTGGTAGACTTAATTCCTTTAGCAAGGGTGAAGAACCATCTGTGGGGATTCTTGTCATGTATAAGGAAGTTAGTCATGCTCTCTGTGGAGTTGAGTTTCTTGAATTTTAATGAAACCCATGTCAATCTGTCTCTTCTATACCCCTGTGTTGAAATCAGTGGTCAGCTAGTCAACAATCACAACAGTAAATCACAGCAGATAAGCCATGCAGGACAGCAATGAAGAATTTACAGCCTTGTGTTTTCCTTTTTCTTCTCTTTCTTCTTCCTTCTCTGTTTTCTTTCTTCCTTCTCTGTTTTTTCTTCCTTTCTTTCTTTTTCTCTTTCTTTCTCTTTCTTTCTTTCTTTCTTTTTCTTTCTTTCTTTCTTTCTTTCTTTTTCTTTCTCTCTTTCTTTCTTTTCTCTTCCCTGCTCTTTCTTCCTTGCTTTTTTGCTTTCTGCCTGCCTTCATTCTTCCCAGAAAAATACTCTAAAAGTGTACAAAGTGAGCCATTGCCATTTTTTGTCTTAGAGAGAGAGCTATTTCAGAGGGTGAGGAGAGGAAAGATGAAAACACTTTGCATTTTGGAGACATTTTGTCTTTCTTGATCCATCTATGCTTTTTATTGGACATTTAAATGACTTTCCATGCCCTTGATTTCCCCCAGTAACTGAAATACAGGGACTGAGGTATACTTTCCTAATTTTTAAAATGTATGTATATAAAAATATGTTATATGCATGGAAATTAATAAATCTATTAAAAAGCACATGTTAAGAAAGAGATCACTGTAAAATGCAGTGTAATAGAGCAATCTGTTAGTTTCCCAAGTTCTAAGGGCTATGTACATGAAGCAGTTAAAAGAAGAACATATTTTCTTTAATATGCTGCTTTATTAAAATTTGTTCTTCTGCTCTGAGGGAGAGAGTTTTCAGACTCCAACAGTAAATACAATACAGTGAAGGGTTCCTTTGTTTTTTCTTCTTTTTTTTTTTTTTTTCCCCTCCTCTTTTCATACCATTTTGAATGAATAAATGTCTCTTTTGGGGTTGCTTTGAAAGTCTCTGATAATATTCTGGAAGGGGTTTTTGGAACTGATCAGAAAACATAGATGGCACTTGGCTTCCCATTTGAGGCTAAATGGAAGGAGTAGATTGAAACACAGGCATAAAGGAGCCTTCCTGGGTGGAAGAAACCAGTCCTTCCTGCTGTTGGCACCATGGTACATAACCTCTTTCCTATTAAGTTCCATTTTTGAAGTCAATAAAAGGCATTTTCAGAACGAAAAACCTCAATAGGTTGAGATGTCTGCTCTAATTCTGAGCTTAAATCTATTCTTTTTTTTGTTATAGTCACTTGGTTTCATGCAAACTTTGGACTTCAGCTTAAATGATCTTTTTTTTTCTTTCAGATGTCTGTTCTACCATGCTTATTGAGAGTATATCTAGCCTCAGACCTCATTTCATTAAGCTAAAAAGCTCATGCCATCAGTGGATGAGTCTGTGTAGCTACAGACTGACTCTGTCCACTCCAGTTTAGTCTCAAAGAGTTTAGCTGTAGTATTGCCTTAGCATAGTACCTTGCTACAGTAAAGGCAGGACTAAAATGTTATCATTCTTCCATACAATTTTTTAAAATCTAAAAGTCTGTCCTGCAGAAAAATCTAAAATTGTTTCCAAACTGGTACTAAATATCAAAATATTAGAACTTTCCATGCAACCAAGACATTCATTTTCTTAATTAGGAAATGTTAGGGTTTGTTTCCTCTTGTTTATGTCAATTGTAACGTTTGCTTACATTAAATGCTTTATCCAAAACATTGTGAATGTTTTGCCTTCAAATTTTCTTTGTCTGTTTGAATTTTACAGATACTTAAACAAAACCCTAAATGTTGCAAGTATATAAAATTGTATACTTCAACATTTTTAGAAGTGATAATTATAAATTATAAGGTAAAGGAGAGAAACTTTCAAGCTCAGTCTTGATATCAGTTCTTTTTACTGTTCTTATGAAACACAATAGCAAAACCTTCCTTTCCTGATAGTTATCTGTCTCTTTGATTTCTTTCAAAAGTCCATGAAGAAGAAAGAATACTTAGATTAGGATTCCCATTTAATTGTTATGAGCCTTTTTTTTGGGGGGGTGTTTAACTTATGTTTCACTATGAGAAGTCAGACACTAGATACTTTTTTTGTCTTGATATTCTGAGGTCTATGGTATAGCAGAGTCTGAGTCTGGCACAGATATGAAGTGGACTTTGAATGGGATTGTCTTATCTTTCTTTACCTACCTAAGACCCCAGGAACTGAGTTCTGATCTAAGCTATTTCTTTAGAACATAGCAGAAGTGAATGAAGTAGGCAACTCAATGGAGCAAATCTTTTGGAAGGCAAACAATTTCTCCCATATCTAGCTAATGTCTAAGAGTGTCTAAGATGGACCAAGCGAAATGCCATACTTTTACATGACTAAAGGTGCATGAGGTGGATCCAATGGTACTGAACATGTAGTTTTGTTACCGACGGGAGTAGCTGTCGGGCTGAAATAGCTTCATCACCAAAGTCTATTTCTATGAAATTTCTGCCTTTCTCTTACACAGGTTAAAGCTCGGACTATTTCAGACAGGTAGGGTGTTCATTTGAACTTTAATAACTGATAGGGTGCTCAGACACCATTGATAATGGTTGCCACATTAGTATGTACAAAAGGCAGGCTGAAGTCTCAAATAACAAGATACTATCAAATGTAAACTTTCTGGGAAGCATTGAGGCAATGGCCAGAGACCCAATATATTTGCCATGGGTATGTTCACATGCTGTAATGCATTTGCTGCTGAAACACATTACCCAGGGAGGAATTACAGACGCTCTTGTTCTGACCCACATTCCCTTTTTTTTTTTTTTTTTTTTTCAGTATCAACTCTGTCAAGCATTTTTCTTCATTGTTGTTTGGTCAGTTATAAACTGCAGCCTTTTTGCCTGAGTATTCAGATTGCTCCTGACTTTATAGCCATGAACCTGTCTGCTTTATGTAGCTTTTGTTGGTTGTATCCTGCCTTCACATGTTTATTTCTTATGCTTAGTACAGCATTTTCTGATCTGTAGTTAACCACTGTCAAAACTGATCAAGGATTTCTCCCTTTAGTCAGGTAATTAATAGGGAAACTTCTTTCTTATTTTATTTTGGAATTGTTTGTAAAAATTAATGAAGCATGTATTGCTAAATTGAAGTTGTTGAACTTTTACAACTGAAATATATGTTGCCTTAATGAGAAAGACTTAAGCATGGAGGTAAAAATAATGCAAAGATAGTCCTTACTAAAGGAATCACAAAAATCGCATGTATTTGTATTGTTTATTTTTTAATTGCACAGCTTGCAAATCTTAAGGAAAAATACACTTATGTGACTGATCAGTTAAGACCAGTGCACTCGGTCCTGTATTTAAAGTACATTAAACTTCCAGTCTGAACACCTCCAGTTTCTACAATCTAACTTGCCTGCAGGATAGAGCATTTGAAATTAAGTCAGTACACTGGGTTAGGAAAAGCAATGAACAAACATAATCTGAACCTTTCATTTGTGATAAAAGCTATTGTTAAATGTCTTTGCCTAGATTATGGTACTTCAACAGAAAGGTTAGGTCAAATTTACATGTGTGAACAAAAAAGAACACAGACTGAAAATGAGGAATTTCCATCTGAAGCTGTAGGAAAGGGAAATCTTTAACTCATATACATCATAAGCCTTTGTTGCCCAGCTTTTTGTTCCTATTGTCATTATGATCTCTTTTTGACAATAGTTGTCCTACTGAATCCATCACTTTGTTCAGAAGTATAAGGCTTAACTCTCAGTGTTTTCTCTCTCTTCTTTCCTATTTTCTTTGTTCCTTCCAAATAGATTAGTAATCTAGTTTGACTATAGCTTCATTCTAATGAATGAAATAGACTGGAAAGAAAAGATGAATTCAAATCACCATTTAAACATGGTGAGGCTGAAGGACTCTGCACTTAACTTTTAGACTTCTAAATCCAGAAGTGGTACTCTGAGTTAGATACTGTTAGTTAGTTCCCAGTCCAATGTGTAAGAAGATGTAAATATCTCAGGATGAAGTTTTCAGTGCTGTGGATTTGAGCAGGACGCAGCCAGGTTTAAGAACATGTCTGAAATTTCACTTCTCTCTTGGACTGAAGGTCCTACCTCTGGACTGAGCTAGGTGACTCTGCAAGGTCTCAAATCCAAACCTCAAATTAGATCCAGACTTACTTCACTTTTGCCTAAGTGCATGGAGGTGGGGATATTTGACTTTTCTGTAATAACTGATGAGAACCCGTATGCCAAAAGAGGTACACCTCAGCTTTCTAGACTCCTTTACCCAAAGGAGTTTTAAATTAGTGATGACTTTTTGTTTATTCTATCATATACTTCAGATGGAAAATTCTTATTCCTCCTTGCATGCTTTGTTTCCTTTAACCACACTGGGAATGTTATTTGATATAATGATGATGATGATAACAACAACTTATTTATGGAATATTTCTTTCTCTGGTGGACAGTGCTTTGACAGCATTCACTTTATGCTGCTGAAATGAAGGAAAGGTTAGATTCAACTCATCTGGGACAGGCTGGATCAATGGGCTGAAGCCA
>NW_009233026.1:5683-6017 GCF_000690835.1 Fulmarus glacialis | reverse complement strand
ATTTTTGCAGGAGCCCCTGTAGCCGTGCATGGGGCCATGGGGGCTGCACCTCCCCTCTGCCCCTCTGTGGGGTTGTGTTGGGAGAGGCTCCCGGGCGCTGGTGTAAGGTCCTGTTGAACCAACTGCTAATAAATCAGGGGGCTCTGGTTTTACTTGCTGGTTGTTGCCTGTTTCTCTCCTCACGGGCAGGATCCAGCCCTCCCCCCAGGGGGTCCCACTTGCCTCCAGGGACTTCTGGGCCCATCTTTTGTGGGGATTTAGGGAGGACAGGGGTGTGCATGGGAGCAGCCCTCTTGTGCACGAGGTGGCAGTAGCCGTCTAGTCCTGGATCTGG
>NW_009233026.1:5093-5501 GCF_000690835.1 Fulmarus glacialis | reverse complement strand
CTCCCTCCCCACCGCCTGCTGCAGCCCAGCCCCTGCAAAGTGCTGGAGGAAATGAAGACGGAGCCTAATTAATCCCAGCCAGGTTTGTTTGAACCTGTTGGAGTGACAAACGATGTGTGGTGCCGCAGGAGCCGCTGGACGGAGGAGAGGGGGCTGCAAGGGGAGAGCCATGGGCTGCCTGCCTGCCTGCACCCCTGGAGCTGCCTGCCTGCCCACTGCACCCCTGGGCTGCCTGCCTGGACAAGGAGGCGCTTAATTTTTGGCCGTGCTGGAGCAAAGCCAGGCCACGCACCCTATGCTGTTACCCCGTGGTTTGCTTCCTGGTGTCCCCAAACACGGGAGGGAGCGGTGCTGCTGTGCCCGGGGCTGGGCCCCAGCCCCCATCCTCCCCATCCAGCCCCAGGGGAG
>NW_009233026.1:4107-5004 GCF_000690835.1 Fulmarus glacialis | reverse complement strand
AGGAGCCCAGCTCAGCCCTATGCGATGGCCCCAGGAGGATGAGGAGGGCTTTGCCCTCCCACGGCCACAGGAGAGCCGTGGGGCAGGAAGGCTCCATCCCCCTTGCCCGTGGCCCGCGTTGGCACTGGTGGTGTTTTCTAGCTTCTGCATCTGCTGAAAATGTGCAAACGGCAAAATCTATGCTGGGCTGGGCAAGGGCCAGGGCCTGGGCAGCTGCAGCTGGCAGGAGCCCTGGCCAGCATCCCCACTCGGGGCTCAAACCCCACCGTGCCCCTGGGCTGCTCCCCCTCCCCATCTGGGGGCTCCCTGGGGCTGTCCCTGCTGTGACCTCGTCCCACAAATGCTCGCTGGAGACCCCAAGGCAGCCCTGGCCCGGCAATGAGCCCCTGGGGGGCTGGGGGCTGCGTGGGGAAGGGGGTGGCAGGCAGCAGCCTCCTGGGGGTCCCAGAGAGCTGAGCCCAAGGCTCCTCCAGGCCCTCCACAGCCCCAGCCTGCAGGCAGGAGGGGAGAGCAGGGCTGTGGTGTGGCTGTGGTGAGAGCTGGCTTTCCTGCCCGCGACAAACTGCTGCGGGGCCAGGTCCAGCCCCGGGAGCTGCTCTCTGCACCTCGATTCATCCTGCAGCCGTGCCTTGACACATCCCGTATCCACGTCCTGACACATCCTGTATCTGTGTCCTAACACGTCCCACATCCTCCCTGGCTGCTTGGGGATGTGCTGGTGAATCCCCGCTGCAGATGGCTGCAGGAGGGATGTGGAGCCTGGCAGTGCCTGGGCTGCTCTTTGCATGGGGCCAGGCAATGCTGGTCGTGCCGCAGCCCAACCAGGCGGGCAGGCAGGGATGCTGGCAAGGCAGGATGGAGGCAGGGAGGATGCAGGCAGGGAGGGAGGGAAGGAGG
>NW_009233026.1:1614-3937 GCF_000690835.1 Fulmarus glacialis | reverse complement strand
ACAGCCACGCAGAGCCACCTCCACTGGCATTGGCACCGAGCCCCTGACCTCCCCAGGGGCTGTGAGGGCTGACTCCTGTTGAGGTCCAAGCTGCTGTGCCAGCGGCCGTGACGCCTGCCGCACGGGTCTCACCAGGACAGGGATTTTGGCAGGAGGGATTGGAGGCGCAGCGCTGTGCTCCCAGAGCTCCACCAGACGGATCGGGGGGGGCGGGAGCTGCAGGAAGAGGGAGAAGCCGAGAGATTCCTGGGTTCCTGCCAGGATCGCTTGGGGGGTTTATAAGCCTGGAAGGGCAGATGATTTACAGACCCCGGCTCCCCCGGCAGCTCCATCTGCTATTAGAGAGTGTGGCTCAGCCACGTACGGCACGGCCCTGGGCAGGGTGGGCATTAATAGCCCACTCCCGAAAGGGGGAATTGGAGTGAAGTTCCCACTCTCGCAGCCTCGCTTGCCCAGCCCTGGGAAGGAGGGGATGGAGAGAGGTTTTGCACCGTGTCCAGCCAGGGAATGAGTGGCAGGGCTAGCAGTCGGGGGGCACCCACACCCTGTCCAGCTCCTCCTGCCCCGCTGCTGGTAGTGCCCCAGCTCCGTGTGGGTGCTGGGGGCACATGGGAAGCAAACTGCTCGGGGGGACATCGTGCCTTCCATCATCTGGTGAGCAGAGTGGGTGGCGGGACACGGAAAGAAACCTCTCGGGTGACTTGAAAGCCTTGTGTTGGCTTCCCAAAGTGGGCAGAGGTGAAGGTGCTCGGCAGTTTTCGGGTGGGATGGGTTCCTTATCCAAGCGCTCCGTGCTGTGTCCAGCCTTTACAGCCTGCTGAAGCTCGACATTTAAATCAAGCTTTACAATGAGACTTAGTAGAAATCAGAGTTATTTCAATCAAAAAATATCTATACCATGGTTTTATGTTGGAGAAATCTCGCTGTGACCCTCCCCACCAAGCTAATGACCTCCTATTTCTGCTGCTCCAAAGAGGTACATGAAAGGGGCCAAGTCCGTCAAGCATAAACCTGTCTAAGACCTCAGCTCTGAAAACCTAGCGAGGGAGCTGGAAAGGGCCATGGAAACTGCTCCCTCACAGGGAGAAACAAGAGTGGGTTTGCACCCTGTAAATAACAGAGATCACCGACCATGGAGGAGCCCCTTACTCCCGGGAGAAAGGCATCCCCAGACCAGATGGCTGGAGGTTAAAACCAGATGACGCAAATATTTCACACCACAGCAGGATTGCGAAAGTGGCGATGGCTTTGCCTTCTTCCACAGCCCTTTCCTCCAGGCTGGGAACCTCCTCCCGCAGCATGTTGTCATGGAAGTGAGGTGTGGGTGTGACATGCTGGGACCCGCGTGGACGGGGAGGTGGCAGAGGTGCTGCTGGTGGGGCTCTGCCTGCAGCCAGGCTCCTGCTGGGATGATGGGACCCTCATGGAAGGCCAGATCTGGGGCAGCCAAAAACCTCCTGAGACCCCATGCAGTGTCACCCAGCAGTGCTGTGTGCTGGGAGGGGACAACGGCCGTGCCAGCCCTGCCGGAGGGCCGTGTCCCTTTGCATGACCCCTGCAGCTGCTGGGATGTGACCTTGGCTCTCCAGCCCTGGCACTTACTGCATCCTTGTTGTGGGACCTGTAACCAGACGGGGGATGATGCCTAGGCAGGGAGGGAACAGTGCAAGTCACCAAGTCCTTGAATAAGAGCCATGCAAAATATTTCTTCTAATGCCTCTCGTGACTTTGAAGTGACGTATTTACACTTTGCGATAAAATAATGCTAAATTCTGGTGTCTGAAAAATGTCAATGTATTTTTATTATATGTTCATCTACCCCTGGATTACAAAGCCAACAGAAATCTTTTTGTAGAAGTTGTACATTTTCCTGTAGAGATTTATAGGTCTTGTTTGAAGATACAAATGTATAGAATGTCTCCTATACATTAGAAGACATTTATATAGAAGATATTTACAACGCCTAACACTGTAAATACGAATCGCCCACTTAAATGTCACAGCCTAAATCAGAAAACACTGGAGATGTAAAATAGACTTGAAATGTCAAAGGACAGATGACAAAAAGGTGTTTCTTCCATCCGGGAAAATTGTCTTATAACCAGTTTCCATTAATCCCGGCTTTCCGGTGGCTGTAGTTAACCCAGTTCTGCGAGTGGTATTTGTTTTAAAGAGGAGACGTGGTGATGGGCAGCTCGGGGCTGTAACCCTGCGGAGCACTGCTGGGAGCCGGACCTCTCCAGCCCCACGAAGCTCTTGGGCTGATGCCCCCCTTAGCATCCCCCTCATCCTAGCCCGACGTCCCCCCTCCCTCCCCACCTGC
>NW_009233026.1:312-1319 GCF_000690835.1 Fulmarus glacialis | reverse complement strand
TGCCCCCCCCCGCAGAGGGGCCGCAGGGGTGCAGGGGGATGAACTGGGGGGCAGCTCCGGCTCCCCAAGGAACGGGGCTCCCCAGTGCCCCGGCACTCAGTGGCTTTCTCGCAGCCGGAGCCAGCGGGGTCAGGGCCGAAGGAGTGTTCCAACGTCTTCTGGTCCTAATGCAAGTGCTGCGAGCTGGCAAAGCTAGAACCAGGTGGGTTTTGAACAAGTGGAAAAAGATAGGGTCTGATAAGGTGGTTCTGGTTTAATAATGCGGGGGACAGCTGGGAGGCAGGCGGAGCGAGGCCAGGTTGGGTCGGGAGGCTCAGGGCAGCTTTAGGATGAGGAAGGGCTGCGAGGTGATGCTGAGCCCTGGAGAAAAACAAAGGCAGATATTAAACGAGGCTCCAGGCGCTGAGGGTGTGCAGAGAGCAACAAGATGCGGATGGCTTTAGCTGTCCTGGCAGCTTTTCATTCAGCAAACCCAGCTTCTAGCCATGTAATTGCAGATATAACTTCTCTGGGCTCAGGGAGCAACAAAAATTGTGCCCGGTACCAGCACATTCCCACTGCCAAGGGGCTGGCACTGCCATGGAGGTGTAACTCAACCCACATAATATATAAGTTTCAACCATTTTAATACTTTTTCTCCTCTTTTTAAGCCCTGCAAGGACTCGGCGCTGTTTGTTTGCTGGTGCAAAGCTTGCTTTTGGGATGCTGCTTGCCCTGGGCTGCTCACCTCTACCCTGCCCGCTGGCCCCAGGCAGGGATGCTGCCTTCCCCAAAGACCTCGGCGCTGCCCAGAGCTGCTGGAGCATCCTCAGCGAGTCCCTGTCCTCGTCCCTCCCCAGGACAATGTCTGCGGCTCCTTTGCAGGGCGCTTGGGGAGCGAGAGAGGAGAAACTCAGGAGCCAGGGCTGCTAGAGGGGCTTTCCAGCTCTAGGTCCAGAGGAGGGAAATGTTAAAGGGTTCCTCGCTGTCGCACATCTGGGTTGAGTTTCACCACTGGTCCCTCCCTG
>NW_009233026.1:0-281 GCF_000690835.1 Fulmarus glacialis | reverse complement strand
GCCCCCCGGGGGGCCGGCCCCTGCCGGAGCCACTGGGACTTGGAGAGCCATGACGTGGGTCCCAGCACCGGGGCAGACGGGGAGGAGTGCTTGGGGATGTCTTCCCCTGTTGCATGGGGGGGACTATGCAGGTGAGCAGGCTGTCCTCGGGGACTGCTCCAGCGCTGGCACGGGGTCCCATCGGTCAGGGTGGGCTGGGAGGGAGCCCTGCGGCGTGAAGGTGGGTGCAGCCCGTGGGTGCAGCCCGTGGGTGCATGGAGGCCTTTGTGGGGGGGTGGCAG
>NW_009233025.1:1370-1760 GCF_000690835.1 Fulmarus glacialis | reverse complement strand
ACGGAGCTGGTGAGTAGCTGCCAGTGGGATGGGGGGTATGAGGGGTGGGCAAGGGCTGAGCCCCAAGGCAGGGACGGGGCCATGGGGCTCCTCGGTGCAGAGGGAGTGCTTGCAGCCCGACCTCATGCAGCAGCAATGGCATGTGCCGGGGCCAGGGCGCTTCAGCCGCAGCGCAGTGCTTTGCTCCTTTGCCCAGCACGGCCGGCGTATGTGGATTTTTGCAAGATGCGTGTGGCTCTGCGGGGCCGCAGCTCTGCCTGTGTCCCCTGCACAGCGCCGGGGGTCCCGGCTCTGTCAGGGTCTGCACTTGTCACCCCCTCCTGCCTGCTCTGCTGGTGGCACGGCTGCAGTGGACCTTGTTGGTGTGGCACAGCCGCAGTGGCTTTCATG
>NW_009233025.1:964-1173 GCF_000690835.1 Fulmarus glacialis | reverse complement strand
AGCAACAGCCGTGTGGGTGCAAACCCACGGGCATCTGAGCTGACCCCAGCACAGACCCTGTGCCGACCCTGGGACTGTGTGCGTGGGCTCTGTGCTGATCCCAGTGGGTTTGTGCCCTGGCCAAGCCCCAGCATCCCCCCTGCGTGGGCAGCTGACCCCGCGGCCGGTCCTGCTCCAGCCCTGATGCCCGTCTCCCCTGTGCAGCGGGA
>NW_009233025.1:681-914 GCF_000690835.1 Fulmarus glacialis | reverse complement strand
TGCACCGGCTGAAGGTGGAGCAGGCCTGCCACCAGCACAAGGAGATGCTGGACGATGCTACCTTCGGCCTCGAGGGCTGCGAGGAAGACTCGGACCTGCTCTGCAACATCCCACCCAAGGCTGCCTTCCTGCTCTCCATGCCGCTCAAGCACATCGGCGTCACCCGCATGAACATCAACTCCCGACGATTCTCCCTCTGCTGAGCGCGGCGGGACCCCACAGATCGCTCGGCT
>NW_009233025.1:297-560 GCF_000690835.1 Fulmarus glacialis | reverse complement strand
TGCACTGCTGGCCCCCGGTGGTATGGGAATGCCACCGTCCCCATCTGGCACAGGGTGTTTTGGGGCACCCAGTGCCCTGTCCTTAAGGATGGTGGGGTCAACCACAGTGGAAAACATGGGGAGCAGCCCTTTGAGGAGGAATAAAAGGAGGTGAAGGTGAGAGCTGATGGTTTTTCCTTTTGTCGCATGCCCCCAGGCACCTGCCTGCGCCTCCAGATGTGGCTCCTGGCCCCTCGCTGTGGGGGGCAGGGGGGTGGCAGGAG
>NW_009233025.1:0-227 GCF_000690835.1 Fulmarus glacialis | reverse complement strand
CCCCGGTTTCTGCTGCAGGACGGTGCCGTGACGGGGAGACGGCGTCTCTGCTTTGAGGACCTCGTTTCCAGGCTCTCCCCGGGCGCCCTGGCAGCGGGTGGGTGCTCGGGCTGTGCCGTTGCAGGAAACGCTTGTCACCAAACCGGCTGCAAATGGAGGGGTTGTTTTTGAGGCTTCAGTCCGGGAGGTGCCGGGGGCCGTGCTCAGGGCTCGGCAGCCCCCGTACC
>NW_009233024.1:0-1026 GCF_000690835.1 Fulmarus glacialis | reverse complement strand
ACACCCGGTCACAGGGCTGCCAGGGCCACAAGGGATGCCGAGAAAGCAAAGGAGAAGACGGAGGCCACCTGCACTGACCAGGCCACCGCGGCACAGCTGCCCTGGGCCATCCCAGCAGCCCTGATCTGCGACATGGGCGATGGGGCGCCCACAGCCACACCTGCACAAAGCCACCCGTGTCCTCCGCACCGCGCCCCCGGCAGCAGCCAAACCCAGCAGCCAGCGCAGGAGGAGACTCCAAAACCAGGCTGCCAGCGCTGGTAGGAGGGCAGGGGCCAGCAGCGCTGCCCAGCAGAGGCACCGCGGCAGGAGGGAGCGGCTCCACCAGCAGTGAGGTTTGCACTGTCCCGGAGAAGAAGCCAGAGCCCCAGCTCTGGTTTTGGAGGTCAGAGACCCCGATGGGGCCGTTACGCTGTTTAGCACGGAACAGCGTACGCAGAGCAAGGGCCACGCGAGGTGCATCACTGCAGAGGCAGCTCAGGAAGCACGAGTGTCTCTTTCCCACGCCGAGGGGACCCAAACTCACCCTCTTCCCGCTGGGTTGTTTGTTTAGCACGGGAAAGGCAGGGCTTTACTAAGCCGAACAGCTCAGGCACAGGAGCTGAAAATGCCTTTTCCAGGGTCAGCAAAGGACGAGGCTCCTGAACCGCAGCCTCTCCCCCCACGAGAGCACAGCCAGGATTACGGCGGGGGGGCCAGGGCTGCTCCAAATGTAGATGTTTTAATTCTCAATGCTAGCAGCTGCACTTAAGGCAAGAGAGGCAGGGAAGCCATGCACAGGAGTAACCATGGCAACTTCACGGAAGTTAAATAAAAACTTCTTTAAAAAAAGATAACGAGGTCCCTGAATCATGCTTTATCAGCTATGTCGCTATAAAGATCGAGATACAGCCAGCTCAGGATTCCTAATTACTTCTGCAATATACTGGAGATAGCTTTATTTAAAAAAATCTGGCTATGCGTATAATTATTTAGGCCCCTCTCCATACTGGGATTTGCATATTCTATGAAGCCCCTTCCCAGGCA
>NW_009233023.1:43197-47265 GCF_000690835.1 Fulmarus glacialis | reverse complement strand
GCAAAATACTGGACAGTCAGAGAGAGGAAGGAGGGGGAAAAGTGTGAGAAACAGGAGAGGCAACAAACACCAAGGTCAGCAAATGAGGAGATGCTCCATGGTGCCATTCACTGTGGGCCGTGGAAAGCCCATGCCGGAGCAGGGGAAAAGTATCAGAGCAAAGAAGTGGCAGGAAGAAATCGCCGTGTACTGATGTACCCTCCCCAGGCCCCACTCCCTGCTGCTCGGGGCTGGGGGCAGAGGAGTTGGGAGTGAAAGAGTGATGTTGAACCTGGGAAGAAGGGACTGTGTGGAGGGAAGCTGTTTTAGCTTTTGTCTTTGTTTCTCTGACTCTATTTTTAATTGGCAATAAATTTAATTAATTTTCCCCAAGTCAAGTCTATTTTGCCTGTGACTGTAACTGGTAAGCCATCTTCCCGTCATTATCTTGACACACAACCTTTCTTGTCCTATTTTCTCGCCGTCCCACTCACGAGGGGGAGAGAGTGAGCAGCTGGGTGGGCATTTGGCTGTTAGCCAAGGCTAATCTACCACACAAATGTTATGGCCATATAGCTTTGGTTTCACAGAGCTTATGCAGGCTTTTCAAAATTGATTTAAGTAAAAAGTAGAATAAGAGAACTCTTTAGAAATGTTTCTGAAAAATGTCTTGATGATCTAGAACAAAAACATTTTATGGTATTGGAATTCCCTGCAGATTGGAAGAAAGTCAGTGACCTTCATCTTGAACGTTAACACATGTTAAGCCTTGCAGATTTAGGCTCGGTATCTCTCTTATTCACGCATGCTAAGTGCAAGAACACACTGGATCAGAGCAGAACTCTCCACTTCACAATGGCAGCAGTTTTCTATGCAGTTAGCGCACATGTGAATGACTTTTCAAGGTGGAGTGAGAAATCCTGTTTTCTAATAAAGCTTTTCATTGCAAACATAGTCTTATAAAAAGAAATGAATGAATTCAAATCCGTAAATTCTGTACCAGAAAAAGAGAAATTGGAACTGTGTGTGACATAAGGCATGATAATTTACAAGTCAGTCACACTTACAACAGAATTGAAGGCACCACAGTTCCTAGAATGAGAAAGCCACTCCACAGCCCTTGGATTGCTTGATAGTGACAGATAAGAGCTAGAAAATACAACCTCCAAATCTCATATATCATACTGCAGATAGATGCATGCACATACTACACTTTGAAAAACCTCCACTGTATTTCTGCATCGTGATAAAATAATCTAAGGACCCTTTGCCTTGATGTATATCAAGATAAGCTGTGAGGAGAAAAGCAAACATCAAACAAACAAAAAAGTTTGTTTCTGTATATTTATTAGGTCTCCATGAATGAAATCCAAAAAGATATTGAAAATTCTTACAGGTTTTCTTTGAACCATGTGCAACTGTCACATGCACTCTTTTTTCTTTAAATGCACAGCTGTCTAATTGAGCATTAACAATCTAATAAGGTACACAACAGGACCTGAAAAGCAACTTTTCTTTCAGACCCTGCAGTGCACAGGTTCTGTATCACTCCCAGTTTTTCAATTAGATCATAATTATAACATGCCTCATTTAGAGCTACAGGAACCCTGACCCTGTCAACAGTACTGGACCATAGCGTGTCCGTCTTAATTAGATCTGATTAGTTCTGGGCCCAGATTTCATTGTGAATCTTAGCTCCGTTAAAAACTGCTCATCTGTTTGGCAGCTGTGGGTATTGCTGAGCCTTTTTCATCATACTGCATGGGTGTGCTTTGCTCTCCTGACTCTCCTGAGGCATTAGGACTCAATGCAGCATTTTTGCTTGGCCCTCAGAATAAGGCAGATTATGGAAAGTAAAGGAAAGAGGTAAAAAAAGAAGTCTTAACTTTTTAATGGACAATTTCACTCTGTATCAGACTGGTCAATTATAGCGTAATAAGGCTTAAAATTTGTAGTAGCAAGTCATATTTTGGGAAAAATAAAGGATTTTTGTGAAAAGCCCTCACAGATACGTTGAAATTGAAGACACGCAACAATGCAAAATCACGTATGTGATCTGTGAGTGACATAAAGGTGCACAAATAAGTGACGTGGTGTTTTGGTTGGTTGTTGTTGTTGTTTGGAGGGCTGGTGGGGTTTTTTTGGTGTTTTTTCTTTTTAACATCAAAGGTGGTAAAAGATCTCAGCGTTACAGTTCTGGGGGTATTTCTCCACTGCAGTATTTTGACCATATTTTAATAATCTTAGAATGCATAAAAGCCTTTCACCTGTAACGATGTAATGTAATCTTGCGTTTTTGCAACACACCATTGATACAAAGCAAAGAAAATCACATCCATTTTAATACCTTTTCCATGATATTAAAAGACCAATATGATTTTTCCTCTTACTGAGATAATGATTATAACAGACATTCCCTAAGAATTAGTTAGCACTCTATACTAAAAGCCCTATTCCCATAGTTAACTTTCGTAACTATGCATACCACTTAAAAAACCCCTAACCTCAAAAACTTAGTTTACAAAAAATACTGCTACAATTGTGCTGCTAGAATTTATTCCGTATCCAAAGTATACTACTTTGTTTGACTACAAACCTCCCTTTTTTAAATCCCCCAATGATTCTCATGTATTGGCTATAATTGCAGCGAAAAGCTGAAACATACTCAGCGTTATAAGTACAAACTTAAAAGCTGACATTGTATACAATATGCTTACAAATGCATTGGCTAGAAAGGGCATTTCCAAGAGCTTCTACTGTTCCTAAAAATGCAGAATTTGATTTAAATAACGAGACAACTTAGGCCACTCACAGAAAGTTGTCTCTACAGAGCTACAGTTTTTAAACCTCACTCTCTGCACATCTCTGGTTCTTAGCAAATAAAGAGAGAAGTCCTATATGCTAACGAATTGTTTTTAGCTGTATTCTATACCACAGCAATAATAACTTGCATTTATCCAAATATAGTTAATTTAGTATGAATTCCCAAGGATCATAAGAGTTAGGAGTATCTGAACAACATCAGTTGTAAAAGCACAGTATCAGAAAACTTACTGTTCAAAGTTTAAGAACGACTGAGCATTTTGGCAAGACATTTTTCAGAAGTTAGAGCTAATCAATATCTACCTCCAAATTAACATAAGAGATGATATCAGAGTAAGACTATTTTGTTTAAAAAACAAATACTAGTGCATACTTCCTTATCAATGCCACACTTCTAAAGTGCCTGAATTTAAAATTTCAGTTTTATAAAGAAAACTGAATAAATGAAGAAAACCCAAAGTTTCTTTTTTTTTCTCCTCTATATATCACAATAAATGCTGCAGCCAGTACAAAATTACTCAATTACAAAGCTTCCATTACCTTAACTTCCAGAAGCCTATTTTTTTGGGGGGTATGAAAATCCTAAGGAGGAGGTAAGGAAGGGGTATATTTAACTACTGTCATAGTATCTGTGTAGCAAAAAGAATTGAAATAAACCAAGCAAATAACCTTAATTCAAACGATAGCTCCCAACCTACCATTGTTCCTTCCTGCTTCTCAAGTTTAGCAGCAGGTTACCTGAAAACTACATTATATAGAAAGCCCTAAAAACCAATGAGCCTCAATACTTAGGTTTCATTAAAGAACAGAAAATCAGAAGCAAAATGCTTCTAAGAAAAGAAATAACTATGTCTTTAGAAGTTTCAGGTGTCATAGCACATGGTACCCCAGGTATACTCAAGTATGTGATATTAGCTCTTTCTATTATTATATTTTTTATTATTATTATGTACTGCATGTTCCTCTTCTGAAATTTCATCTTAGAACTTCTTTTGTGTAAGCACTGTTACTGCCCATTGAAAAATGTTTTCTGATTTTAGAAGTCTCAGTAGAGTAGAGGGAGGATATCCTTTCAATCTTCCATCTCTACTTCTTCAATCTACCAGCTGTGCTTCTTTAAATACAGGATACCATTGACCATCTCTGCTACCAGGGCACGCTGCTGGCTCATGCTCAGCTTGCTGTCACCAGGAAGCAGGTCCTTCTCTGCAGAGCTGCTCCCCAGCCTGTTATGTCACCAGGGGTTATTTCTTCCCAAATGCAAGA
>NW_009233023.1:39872-43171 GCF_000690835.1 Fulmarus glacialis | reverse complement strand
GGTCCATTCCTTCAACCTAAGTCCATCCAATCAGCATTTTACTCGTCTACTTGTCCATCCACTCAGACTGTAATAGCTTAACTTGGACACAGGAACATTGTGGGAGACATTGGGGAAAGCTTTGCTAAAGTTGAGGTAAATGACATGCTCTGCCTTTTCCTTATTGCAAATCCAGTTATTTTATTATAGAAGACATCCAGGTTGGTCAGAGATTATTTACCCTTGGTAACACCATCCATTCCAAATCACTGACCACCTTCATGTGCCCAAAATTTCTACTTGGTGATTTTCCCAGAGATTGAAGTGAGGTCTGTAGTTTCCCAGATTGTCCTTTTGGCCTTTTCTGAAGGTAAGGAGTGTGAGACCGTTGCTGTTGACACACTCAGGTCTCCCCTGGCCAAACTGCTGATGCCCACATGGAAGAGAAGGAGGAGAAACTGTCCAAGGGCCAGATGAGCCTTGTCAGCCTCCATGACATCCCAGCTCTGAGTGTCCAGCAAGCAGCAAGTCTCCCTTGGTCAAGTCAGCAGGGAGTCTCCCACTGTGATCCCTTGGCACTTCCTCTTGTGGTGGACATGAGGTTCAGATGCAGCACCTATGATACTTCCCCAGAGGGAGCTCCTCATCTGCTACCAGGGCACCAAACCTACTCTGCAGGTGCAGATCTGTGGAGGCAGACAGAGCCACCCTCTTGCTGCTGGAAACCACAAGCCTCCAGCCTTTGTAATGGTGGCAGTCCCCATTTGCAGCTCAATCAAGCGGCCTCCATCTGCCCCCTTCTGTGCAGATGGGGTACAGGCACATTTCGAGAGGGTCCCTGTGAAGATCCTCGTGCTCCCTCTTTGCTGGTGACATGAAGTCTGCTCACCTCCTCCTGCAGCTCCCTAACCTGGCGGGAATAGCCCCACTGGCAGCATGCACCTCTGGGGACAGGCGAGGACCCTGCTACCACCCCAGCCCTGGAGAGCAAAGCCCGGCCAGCCACCCCCAGACCGCAACCGGGCTGGTGCAGCTGCCCCAGCCAGGGCAGGGGACTGGCCCCTGTAGCCTCACCACCAGGCCTGAGCAGCCCGCGGCTGAGTTTCTGCCCTCCAGCCACATAAACTGCTGCCTTGAGTTTAATACTCGCATGAAAACCTTAACAATGGATGAATCTACTTTTTCTTAAAGTTTCCTCTACCTCTAACAGGATTCGAAACTGCACTACCACTTACGTAAGCCAAATTTATCTTCCACTTATTGTAACACGAGCATTTCCAGTATCTTCAGCGGAATCTATACAGTTATAAGAACAAGCACAACTGCTAAGGTTTACTGGGCAGAGACCTTGTTTTCTGGTACATCTGTAAAGCAACATGCAAACTACAGGGGTTGTAGACACATTAAACAGTAATTACAATTTGGCCACTGACCCAAATGAGTGGCAAGTGCTAATTTAGGGAAAAATTTAATCTCATTTGCACTAAAGTGATCATCATTAAACTCTCTACAAATTTTTTTGCAAGTAATTATACAAACATAATATTTATTAGGTATTAAACACACAGAATGCCATGGTAATCTTTGCAGCTTTATCCCAGTGAATAAATATGAATCATTGCACATCCGTGCAGATTTCTGCCTGATCTCTGCTCTCTATTAAGAGCATGTCATAATGTTTGCAGAAACAGAACATTTATAATAAAATTCCATGCATACAACTTACTATAAATTAACACAAATATATTTTGAATAATGAGATCACTGATTTTGCAAAACATTGCTGTAAATATTAAAAGTTAACTCACTCACTATTTTAAGATATTGTGACCTCACTACATGAAGTTTCATAAGGGGGGGGGGAAGACTTTTCCCAAGTTTTTATGCAATACTTATTGCCAGTAATCATAGAAAAAAATTTTGCATGAAAAGATTAATGTGCTTTAAACAGTGTAAATAATAAACAGTGTAAATTAAAATGAGCATTATAAATCACTAGGAATGATTCTATTGAATTTATATCAACTAACAAAATACAGTACAAGTTTATATTCAAGTAATAAAAAACAGAACTCATGCTGTATTTTGTTAGTTGATATATTTACATTCCTTTGGGTCCTGTTGAAATTTCAACGGTACTGTTTTAGATTCATTCCTAATTTTACTGCATCAGCTGACAGCGCAATGCCCAAGCACTCCATGCCCTAATAGTAGTTAAAGGACATTAACTCATAGAAGTTAGCATATTGCTGGTTTTCAATTAGTATTAAAAACCCCATATATTCAACATAGAGAAGATAGATTTCTACAGATTAATGATTGCTATCAACTATCCACGCATGTGCTAACTTAGAAGAATCACCTTTTCAGAAGCACATAGAAAACTGAAATCCTAACTTCTGAGGACTTCCCAAAATTACCTAATTATGCTTTTCTTTTAAATCATTTGGGCTCCTAAAAGGAACCAGTAAGTTTTCCCTCCAGTTCCAGAACTTCTTGATATGCCATATCCTACCAGGAGTGCACACAAGCCTATTAGGACAAGAACAGCGGTGTGGAAATATCTGTTCTGTGGTACTGACAGAAACGTAGTAGTTTCTGCCTTCTTGACCCAGAAAGACTAGCAATACCCAAAAGCAGTTACATCGATAAAGAAGAAGTCTGCCAGAGGTAAGAGCACCAGATCTTTTTCAATAAAAACTTTCAAAACTATCTTTGAAGGCAGCGCCCTGGGCACATGCACACTGAATCCAAAGCAAAAAGTGAATTTGGAAATATGAATTTCTCATGGCTGAAAGAGCGGGTGAGACTTGCCAAGGACATGATCCATTTAGAGTGCTGTGTGGCAGCCAGTGATGAGCATCCAGTCACTCATCACCTATTCCTACAGTAGCTGGTCTGCAGTTTTGGCACTGATGGGAGGGTGGGTCAGAAACGAGGATAGCGGCAAAAGATAATTAGTCCTGCAGACTCCACCATGACTTTTAGCAGTGTAATGAACATCCCATTTGGATAAAGGCTTCACTTGATGGAGCAAAATATTAATTATAAAAAGCATTTTCCCCCAGCAAGAGTTACAGATATTTGGCACGGCGGTAGGCAAGGGTGCGGGGGAAGTAATATGGGAAACAAATATATGGAATTTTTTTTTTTTTCCTGTTGTTCCTTTAAAGGTAAGTCAAGACCACAGCATTTAAGTCCATAAGGTATTAAAATTGCCCATGAATTACTGAAGCAAGAAAACATCTTGATAGTAAAATAAATTAGAACAGCATTATCAATTTCTCCCCACTGTTAGCTTAAAATATTCCAAGAATTAT
>NW_009233023.1:23641-39828 GCF_000690835.1 Fulmarus glacialis | reverse complement strand
CACTATCTCTTCCATTCCCCCAGCATTCCCTCTCCCTTTCTTCCCTGCCGACATAAAAACACAAATGCAAAACTAAGCAAGCCAACTCCAGCCAAGAGTCCAAGAAACATACCAGATAAATCTAAATATACTTGTAAATGGAAAAAATACCTACAGCGGAGAGGGGTTGGTGGTGGGTTGGGGTTGTGCATTGGTTGTTTGGGTTTTTTGCTTTTGTTTGTTTGTTTTGTTTTTTAAACACAAAGGTGATTGTAGGAGATGTGTTTTAATCCACAGCATACTGCATGAAATGAATTCAGGCATGCTTTTAAAGCTTAATGAGTTGTTAGATTCATATATTGCCACTCTCAAAACCATACCCAAAAATGGATGCCAAGCTTCATCTATGTAAAAATATAGCCAAAATAAAAGTGATCTATCATAAGGGAAATTAAATTGTCCCTAAAATGTAAGGACTTCTGGAAATGATGAGGAAGAGAGAGTTCTGACAGTCAGATAGATTAATAGTGTGATAATAAATTAAACATAAACCACCAATCCCAGCTGCCTGTGATCTAATGGTCACTCAGGGACATTGCAGAGCTTTAACAGCTGGTGCAAAGAGGGCAAAATTACCACTACACTGGCCTTTCACCTTCTAAAGACACCGGGATTGCATATGGCACAGTTGCATGCGTACCAGATGCTCACTTAAAATGTGCAACAATCCCTTCCCAGTAAACCCCAACCGTTTAAGTGATTTTAGTCCAAGTTAAATCACAATGAGTTTAGAAGAAAATGAAAACAGAATACTACTTTTTCTGTATAAGATTTCCTGCTTGGGAGACCTAAACTTAGATAAGAGAGGTACTTGTTTCACTCCAGGTCAAATGAGAGGGCTGGCCATTAAGTCCTGGGAAAAAGCTTTGGAAAGCATTGTATAAACAGTTGGCCCTCTTTAGCACATTTTCAGTATATCCCCGTTCAAATGGAAATGGCTATGCTTGAAAGCACAAAGTTGCAATTTAGAAAACCAATGCCACAGCATACACAAATAATGACCTCCAAACCAATAAAAATGTAAATCCAAATTTAATGGGAGATTAAATACACAGGAAAATTAACATTAGATCAACAATTTTATCTTGCATACAATATAATTTGTTTCACTATTTCTTAATATCTGGGGAAAAAAATGTGTCTGAAAGATTGACTGACTGTACTATGCACAATTGTGCCCAGCAGCACTGCAGTATTTAATCCCTACATAAAAATTTATTTCTATTTACCACCAAAAGGTATTGTTTAATTATACCTTGTATCAATATGACAGTATTACAACAGACTGGAAGTACTTGCTTTGAATAAATCTGACCTTCATCAGTAAACAAGGGAGTATTTGTCTTTTTGCCTTTTTAATTTTTTTTTCCTTCTTTTCTTAAAACAATGCATTTTTCTGCATATCTTGCTATTCAAGCTGTCACTTACTATTTAACCAACTACTAATTGCATTTCTAACTACTAATACTAATAACTTCTTCCACTCAGGAAGTAAAAATCAGTTGGACAAAGCAGTAAATTCTTAACCATGCCTTCCCGAGGCAGACAAACAGATCCCATCCCTACAGGCCCACAACTGCTCCATACTGCATGGCAAGACGGCTTCACTTCAAACATGCTTCTAGAGTGGCATGACTTCTTTGAGAACTTTACGCACAAGTGACTTCATGGAAAAGGTAGTTTAAGGCTATGTAAACCTTTCCAGGAGTTGCATAAAAGCTTAATTGTCTTTTCCTCATTACGAATTTTCTGCTCGTCATTTACTGAAGTACTTGTACAGCTCCTTACATAATGAAAATACATTGTGCCTAGGTAACCATCTGTTATACCAAGTCATACAAAGAAAAAAAAAAAATAATTCTGCTGCGTGAAGAACAGCAGACAAGCATGGGAATGTTTGCTTCCATGCATCAAGTCAGGGACTGGCAGCTGGCGCTAAGACAGGCATTTTATTAATTATGTCAAATATCACAATCCTAATGTTGCAAGGTTGCAAGATCACCAGAACTCAGTTGACCCCTCCAAAAGGAGAGACGTATAGCCTCATTTTTGACTCCTCCTCCTTTTTGGGGATGATGGGAGTGGAGGAGAGAAAGGGATATGTGTTTGGGGGCGGAAAAAGAGCCTACAAAACCATAATTGTTAAATTTAAGGGAACTTTTAGGAGACAGTGCCCTACATTTTCACTCTGGTTTTCTTTTACGTGATGTGCAAATCATAAGTAGGAAGCCATTAAAAAATAACAAACAAAACCAAAAAAAAACCCCCCCAAAAAAAGAGAGAGACATTACTTCAAAACCTTCTTCCCCCCAAAGGCCTAACACAGCATAATACACATGAAAAGTTAGCCTATTTGACTCAGTAACTGTGAGCTGAAGCCAGTTTTTGTTACATATTTATTGAAGTTAATCTCTAATGCAGCATATGTAATCCATTATAGTCCAACACAGTACTTTTCTGCATCACCATCAAAAATTAATACAGGGATACAATTACCCCATACTGCTCAGTTAACTCAGGTATTTATCACTTACATTGTTGTTATTGTAGGTTGCTTTCTTTTTCTAAATGTAGCCTTCAAGGACAAAAATTTATACTATGCCCCCTCCAACCAGGTATAAAATTCTGTTATAATACAAGTCTTAAAAGTGTAACTATGCCTTTATGCTTGATTTCCAGTTTACTCAAAGACATTATTTTGAACTTCCATTTTCTCTGTTCCTTTCCTTCTCCAACATTGTCACATTTTTTCAGATTTCACAGATGTTTGCACATGCCTCATGGACTGCTGCATTCCAAATATAAAGCATGAAGGGCTTTGGGAAGAATGGGAAATGTTCCCCCACGTCAAACCTCTGAGCCCAACTAATACTAAGCCATCAACTACTTCCACAAAATCAAAGATGGAGACTCTGCTAGTTACAAGACACAGGTGATCATTGATCAGGGCATGATTTTACCATTATCATGCATTATCCTCTGAGATCTTACAGCACTGTCTAAAGCATGTTTTGCATTTAGTATTTTAAAATTTGCATGTCCAAAAGACAAAGTATCATACAACTAAATGTAAAAATTTGGATAATGTATTTGCCAAGCTGGAAGACACTGTTAAACTGATTCCCAAGTCAACTCCCCATTATTCAAGATCATCCTAATTCGAGGACCACTGTACTAGTTGGGTTTCTATAGCAAGAACATATTCTGACCTGAACCGCAAAAGGAAAGAATTTTGAATTGACAATAGGAGGGGAAGGGTCTATCACAGCAGTTAAAAATAAGTAAGTTTTTACCATCCCTTGATGAGTTTTATTTTAGTTTTATTTTATTCTTGGTTTATGCTTTCTTGTGGAATCATATTAATAAAGGAATGTTTTGCATATGAGCTAAACTCATGAGACAACATCTGGATGTTACATTCTACCTAATAGCATTTGCAGAAACAGGCTGTTGCGATGAATCTCTCTCTCTCTTCCCCCCGTCCCCCCCGCCCATGGCAAGAATGTCTCCATTTTATTTGTTTTACTATTGGGCTCCTGTATAAAAATGCCTGGCTAAACAGCATCCACATATCAGTTAAAGGATGTACAAGGAGTTAGCAAGTTTTCCTTCTATGTATTTGTGTTATATTAGAAAAGACAGATCTATAGCATATTTAGTATACTATAATGCATTAAAGCGAATCTCCATACAGTACCAAGCTCAAGAGAGGTAACAAATGCTAGTCAGGTTCTAATATCAAGCACTTTTGCATAGCCCTTTGACTTCAATGTGCCTCACTAACTCTGCAGAACATCAAACAATTTGAACACTTCTAGACTGCATCTCCTGAACATAATCCATCAAAACAGGGGATCAAGACAGCAAAATGAGATGATGTTCAATTACTTACACTTTCTCACTCTGACTGCTGCAAATATGTAACCAATTTTTATGCCACTATGGTTGTACCACCAGGGAACAATGTGAACTTTATGATTTTCTTAGAATTACCCCTTGTGTAACTAAGTTTTTATGTACACAATGCATTTCCAAAAATAACTATACACATCACAATTTATAGTCCCATTTTAAAGATTTTTCAACACAAATACTAGAAGCAAGTATAATGCTTTAATGGCTTACTAACACATTCATCTGGTTGGTTTTTTTTTTTAATTATTGAGTTTACTTCAATCTCCATATATAGAAGTTTTCATGATGAAAACAGATATTTCATATTTCAGAGAAGTAATTCAGGAAGTGGTGAGTGCAACAGAGGTAAGGGAACAACTTCCTTTGGTATGTAGGAAACAGGTCTAACCCTCCTCCTATTATGGGGGTCGTGTGTGGGGGGGAGGGCGTGTATGTATTTGGGAGGAGAGCAAGTATTTTTCTTATGGTTGTAGACAATAGTCCTACTTTTCACTGTGAAAGTCTTCCTTTGTTTTTTCCCCCCCCTTTCTTCCTAACTTGTAGATCTGCCAGACAGATATTTACCTGGCATCACATTAAAAAAATAGACAAAAAGAAAAACCAACCAAAGAGCAACAACCTATCCATGATTGGTTTTTGTGGCTTTTTATGGGAGAGGAACAAGTCTTTGTCTTATGCAACCCTATTATCCATACTGGAAAACAAAACCAAGCCCCAAAACAGCAGACACTGAAGCGCTGTGCCTGCAAGACTGATTACTGCCCTAGGAAGAAGACAGGCCATCTTGAGGAGCAGATACAAAACCCCAAGTCCATCGCTCTCCACTCTATGTAAGAGCTAATAGCTTTTGTCATAGGTTCCGTCTGTCATCAGTCTCCATGTCACAGACTTCCACCTGGGCAGGAGTTCACAGGACCCACTGGCAGCTCTGACGGCTGATTAATTCTTAACGGAGAGCGACGTCATCAGCGCTGTCAAATGGTGCAAGGGCTGAGCACCTCAGCCCAGTGCTGTTACCAGCAGCGACCTTTAGGAGTTCCAGGATTCCTCTCCATATATAATCAAGAAATGTCTCTAAATTCTTTTGCAGTCTATAAAAGCAGTTTTATCTCTTGAATTGCTCATAGCCCTTATGTTTACTCAATGGAAGAATATGTTAGTAAAATTTTGGCAATGAAAAAACAGATCTGTAGTGAAAAGAAATGAAGTTTTGAACTTTTACGAGTTCTTGCCTTGGGGAATAAATAAAAAAAAAAGGTGACGGAAACAGTCTGGTGGGTGATACTAGATACATATTAAAACTCTTTTTTTGTAACCGAAATGGAGAGAGACTGGCTTAGTTTAAGATGTAGCAAAGCATTATATACAGAGTTAGGCAAGGAGCATGGATAAGATGACTAAAGTAGAAAAAACTGAAATAATGCCATTTCAAGGTTGACAGCAGTTTCCTCCTTTACAGACCTCTAAGGCAATTTATTTTGATGCTACTGTTGGAATATATTTAATTGACTAACCAGCACTTTTTCAGTCATAGTCTGAAGAAAAAAAAAAAAAAAAAAACACCACACAAAAAACAAACCCACAAACCCACAGTGTATTACAAAATAATTTCTATCAGTCATCTGACTACAGAGGGATAAAGCTGGAATATGGAGAGGTTAAGAATACAGTATGTGAACTAGACTGTCTATATGCCCTCATATTTAGCTACAGTATGATTTTCAGAGTTATCACCTCAACCTTTCCTTTTTATTGCTGCATGTATTGTCATTGAGCATCCAAATCTTTACTATAGTCAACATGCCACACTGGAATAGAGAAAGATAGCATTTGTCAAAGCTTGAACAAAAGGTGCTGTGCTAGCTGAGATGCCTGTAAAAACCTGGATGAGAATTTTAGTTACGTGCATGAACAGCAACTACTATATGTAGGTACGAACAGATGATCACAAAAAGAGCTACCATGGCTTAACGAGTTATTGTTTGTTAGCTGAGCAATAATACCTGAGCACACAAAAGCTCCCAGCTTGCTCCAAGTACAAAGCATAGTATTTTCACCCTTAAACATGCACCAACAGGCCTGCACTCAGTCTGACACAAGTCTCACTCCTGACCTTTCATATATCAATGCTATGTCATTAATAGCATTGATATGTGAAATATCAAATATCATGTTAGAGCTTGTGCATTTATTTAGATGGGCACACTTAAGTACAGATGCCTGATCTTTAAGGTACCTAACTGATCTCTGCAAGAAAAAACAAAACAAAATCAAGTCAGAAGCGTCTCAACAGCAGATGCCATTTACCACAAGCAGAGAAGCTCTCCAAGCAGGTCAATCTGCCCTGAATAGAGTACTGATACATTTCTCTCTCCCTTGGCCCCCTCAAGACAAAGAAAACAAGAACCCAACACTCAGCTATATGAATACGAAAATCACAAGGCAGAACAGAACTCTTGAATATGAGATTTTTTACTTTGGGTGCTCCTGACTTCTTGATGATCATAGGAAAGTTAAATTTTCAAATGTCACCTTTACAAATTGACACCCTCACCTCCTCACTTTTCTGTGAATCTCTAATGAAGGTAATTTGCCTTTGTGTGATCCTTCTATTTGTGTAATCCAGCAACAGCTTGCAATAGAAATAGGCAGCAATTCCAAAATTCTTCCTATTCAACTACCTGAATCAGTTTTCACAATTGTATTTCAAGAGATTTTAACAAAAAAAGCAATACGCTATTTCAGAAGGTCAGTTTCTAAACCACAATATACACCTGCTATAATTTTAGCATGCATTTTCCAATCATTTATTAAAAGTAACTACTACTTATTTATACTAGCCATTATAATACCAATAAAAAATGCTCACATATTAAGAGACATAGACAGTTAAAATATTTCAAATTGACAAACATTGTATTTTGGCCGGTATTTGGTTGCACTAGTGTAACATTGGCTGACATTTCAAAATTAAAAACATTTCACATGGGAAAGCTGGGTTTTATTTAATTTTTATTTCAATAAATGAAAAAGTGAAAATATATCTTTTCACCCTTACTTGTCTTCAGATAAACTGCTGGAAGTACAATTGCAAACATTGTACATGAATTTGGCAACTTCTAGCACAGATTAAGTCATTTTGTTGAAGAAATGAAGGAGCATTGAGAAAATTCATTTATGCATTCCTCTCGCATACAGTAATGTCATCAATAATACATGCCCTGCCCAGTGACTTTTGGGTTTCTATTTTACACAGTATGAATAACCAGTTCTTGTAATTTTATTGTAATCATGATGTTTTAGAACAGAAACTTCTCATAGCTTCATTATCAATGACATCGGAGTTAAAACTTTCTTTTTCTTTGGGGTGGCGGTGGGGGGAAATGCCAACACAGGACAAGGCAATCATTTCACCAAAGGTGATGAGTAATGAAATTAAGGTTTTCATTACTAAAAATGGCAAGCGAATCCTTGTCAGATAGGACTAACATCTATGCAGGCTGTACGAAAAACCACGGCTAGAGCTGGTGTATGAAAAGGAGCTATAAGGAAGGAAGGAAGAAGGAAGGGAGGCAGGGGAGCCTGGGATTTGGGCCTCAGGAAGGTGGCCGATCTTGGCTGCCTGGTACCTGGAGAGAAGCACTAGGGGCTGCAGGCATTTCAGAAACAGGCAGCAAATCTGGCATACAAGTCCAGACCAAGTATTGAGACAAGTCAACTAAAACAAGCTTGGTGAGCGAGTGAGCGTGAAAAAAAACAAAGCTGTGTGAGATGCTTGGATTTTGCATTACAGTGCATAATCTTTTTCACAAGGTTTTCTCTTTGCCTTTCCATTTGACCTTCTCTGGTCCTCCTCACAGGCATTCAGCTTCTGCTGGCACAGATCCTTCCCAGGTTCCAGCCACTTTCCCCCCCACCTCAAACTAAAGCATCATGAGAACGTACTTAGATTTAGTCCTCTTAAAGAAAAAGTAAACTACATTAACAACAACCACCTGGCCTTCTCAGAGGTAGAGCTACCTGGAGGTCTGCGCCTTCTAGCCCCGCAGCAGGTCTTGGGCAGCACAGACACACTCTGGCCAGTGCCTTGGCGCAGGCTGAGCTCCGTTTGGGCAAGAGCTCCCAGAAACGTATTTGTCTTTCATTGCAGAACTGACAGGGTAGGGAGTTATTTACCTCCTTGATACACAGGAGGGAAATGCCAGCATACATCAGGAATAAACACATGGATTTGAAATGCAAATCTGTTCACCATACATGCTGTTGGGACTGTAACTCTCCAACACTCCCTCTTGGCACAAACAAAAACCAAGTTTTACGGGATCCTAGGCTTGACCTTTGTAGTTTAGCATGCCTTACAACCACCACACTGCTTCATTTGAGTTTCAAACTTTATATAGTTTGTTGTTCATTAGCACTAAGCTTTATTTAAAATGCTTTATTGAAAGCGTTTTATTGAAAGCAGCTTTTCTTAAAGGTGTTTTCACTGAAGTTTCTTTTCAATGCAGGATATTAACTCTATTGCCAATTATTCAGATGTTAGTCACAAAATTTTGCATTCCTAAATCTCTTAATTCCTGGAGAACTGTGAAAAGTTTGAGTTAAACTGAGAATCTGAAAGCTTCAGCATGTTTTGCCCATGGATAGAAGCCTGGAGAAATTACTGCTAGCACATAGACTATATGATATATTTAAAGCATCCGTAAATAATGTTTCAAAGTCTTTTAATTAACATTTGGGATTCTTAATATTACTGACTTCCTGGTGCCTCTTTCAAACTTCTGCTTTTTAAAACAAGTACCATTTCTTCCCATCTAAATCCTCCTTATTAGCATCAGGGAAACATTTGACCATTAAGTTCTAAAAGATTGAAAACACTTTATACAAATGAATTTCCCTTCAAGAAAGAAACGACCCTCAATCACTAATAAACTTTGAAGGCATTACATAGCATGCCTATGCTTTAACCAGAAACACAGATCAGAAGTCTTGCATCTGCTTGTATATATGGGATTACTTTATGATCAACAGTCATTTTTATTCACAGGGGTTACTTCCCAATAGACCAATGAATTAAGAGGGAAAATTCTATTCTATTCACCACTCTTCCTGCACTAATGAATTCAAGAGATTCCATCTCTATCTGCTGAAGTACTTCCAAAACAAACAAACAAAAAATCAATATTAACATCCAAACCTCAAAATTTTCCTTTTCCTAATGTCCTGACCCCATACTGAGGCTGATTTAATGTAAACTAAATATGTAAGTAATAATTATAGTAAGTCTTCAACCATTAAGTCATCTTAAAAAAAAAAAAAATTAAAAATCAGGAATGAAATAATTTAATTTGATTGTTCTCACAAGTACCTCACATCTGTTTCATGGGAAAACCAAACCACAAATGTGCACTATAGGTAGTATTTCCAATGTCAGTCATAGTGTAATCTAAACAACAGTGCACAATTATTTAGGATTGTCTTTAAACCCCAAGAGTGAAGTTATTTAAAAATTATTTTTCCTCAGTGCATCCTCTGGATGTTTTACTCATAAAAGGAAAAAAAAAAAAAAAAAGAATTAGTTCTTGTAACTTCATTTACATTCTTTCCAAATGCATGATTTTTGGATGTTCTTACTATGCTATTTCTAATGCTGTTTTAAATCTGGATTTTTTTTTTTTTTATTATTATTAATTAAGATAAGACTTAGGGCATTTTTAAAAAAATTATTCTGCTCCTCCAAAAAATTAGAAGGAAAGTTTTGTAATGAAGATTTTTTTCAGCCAAAATATGGTTTTGCCTTCAAAAGTTATATCTGATAAGAATCAAGCAATCACTTGGCATTTTACAAGAATTTTTTGTCTGTTTTCTTTAGCACGCACACAGAGGTGTATGTACATATTCCTTAGGTTTTAGCACAATCTTTATCCTGGAGTAACACCTTCCTACAGACATACAAAGTTATTTTATATATATTTTCAAGTTCCAATTTCCTATACAGAAAAATAAAACCAATGCCAATGTTTCTAAATCTCATTTTCTTAAGTTTAAAATGGCCTTCACCACAAACAGAAGACAATGACCAGCAGAAGACCAGCAGAGATATGGATGGAGCATATCTACATTTGGCAAGCAGGAAGAATATTCAGCCTCTAGTCCTTTCATTACTGGTCTCCACAAAATTTGGGGAGAATGTGAAAGGTAGCACAGAACAAGCACAAGAAAGGCAAGACACAGGGGCTTACTATGATCACTGTTATTTTTGCTACTTTTCTACACATTAGAAACTGCACAGGCAAATACGTACTAGGATCTACAGAAAGGGAAACAAATGCTTTGAGGAATGGGTCTGTAGAAGATGAGAGCTCTCAGTGTCTGGCTGTACAAGACACCTAAACTTGGAGGTTCCTCTGTTATTGGGGGAAGTTGAAATGATCTCCTCTGAAGCAATAGATAATTGCTTAAATACATAGAGGGAGAGCTACATCTTGTATATCTTTCTTCCTGAAGAACGACGACTATGGCCAACTAACACGTTAACCAGTTAATGTGCTCAAAACCTCCAGACACCTAAAACAATGTCCTGTTTTGTTTCTTAATGGGGACTCATTCTTGGAATGCTCCAAGGGTCTCTTCCAACCTTTGGCCTCAGTCATAGCCCCAAAAAGCATTCCCCTCCTCATAAGCCTTTTCTAGTGACATTGGGAATATTTCCTCACAGGACAGGACCATTTCTCTTCTGACCAACTGCACACACATAGGCTAAATGAAAGGAAGATTTTTTGCATAATGCCTAATCTATAACAGATCAAGCCATGAGCTGGGCTCTGTGCTACCTGTACTTTCTTAAGCCAAGTTACAGCCCACTTTCTGCAGACACGTTCTATGTCATTTGGCATCAGCCTGTAGCTAAAAAGTTTTCCTGATCCTTCCCTGCAAAGCAAGACATTTTAATGACCTGATATCTCATAATCTCCAAAGAGGAATATGAGAAGCTGTCTTAAGCTATCTCTTCTTGGTCATAAGCTTACTTTTTATGCTTGAAAACTTGGCTTCAGTAGGTACGGTCCAGCATTGCTTTAACTTTCTGCCTAGTTTCTTTAAGAGATTTCTATGACAAGAAATTAATAAATGAAGAAACATAATAACGTGCGACTTAAAATTACACAAGTAATAAAAAAGTTTGCCTTTGTGTACAGCCTCACAGAAGCATCCCTTACATAGGTATTGCTTGCAAGTAACTCCAAATTGAGAAACTTCCCCCTATAAGGGCTAAATTGATTATACCAAAGAGCAACTAATTGTACATGTGATAGATATGGGCAGGAATCAGCTGTTTTGTTTAGAATTAGTAGGTGCAGCCAAGTTACTTAAAATACCATGAACGTGTTTCTAACAGAGAGCACAAGAGTAGTCTTAGCTTTAAGGTCTTCCCTCATCTGGACTCAGTTGTAGTAGGCAATTATTAATAAAATGCATTGCAGAACCCATTGCTTTCTGCAGTTGTTAGAGTCCTTTTATTTTCCAGAGAGAAGAAAAGAAAAAAGTGAACTCTTATAATGGGCACAAACAACATTGTCTACAAAGCAGAAAGCCAGGCACTAGGCATGGAGTCGTTCAGTAAATATCATTAAACCCAGAGGCTGATATCAAAGACCTCTCAACTGTAAGTGCAAGATACAATCAGTTAAAGCAAAAACTCCTGAAGAATTCTGACAAGGTACAGAAAAAATTGTGTTTCACTCATCATACATGTTTTGAGATCAAACGTGAAAAAAGCCTAATTCACTTGAGATTCAAGCTGAAAAGGTTTTTTTTGTGGACATGAATCAGAGTTCCTTGCAAAAGCTTACAAAGATGGTGCTCCTAGGTTCCCTCCGTAATCAGAAGAGAGAAATAACCCTAATTGTCTCCCAGAGTGCTTCTCTCCAAATGCTTTGAAAAAGATGAATCCTGCCCTTAGCGCCCATTAAACAGGAGCACTTACTTCCTCAAGCGGAATGACCTCCTGAACTGCCGAGCAGTGCAGTCTCCCGTTGTGAGCTATGGGACCTGCACCATTGTGGGTCATGAAGAACATATTGAACTCCTAACTTTACTCCAGAAACAAAAGCAAGTCTGGAGTTAGTGATTAAAGCCAAGGGTGATGTATGAGTGGAAGTCGAGACACCTCAGGTCTCTGCTAGTAGTTACCAAAGTTTGCATAGAAAATGCAGCAGTATGCAATAAACGCTACAGTAGTCTTGCATATCACTTGCTGCGCTAGGAACAAGGAATTCAAGCACATTAAAGTCTATTTTGTGATATAATTAATATCTTCCTTATTACACAATCTTTGAATGGAAAAGCAGTATCACGCAATCACACGACATGATTTACTGTCCTGCCATACAAAAATCCCCATTACTAGCACCACATGGAAGACCATCAGAGCCATTCCTCCAAATCCTTTTTGTACATCACCAGCCACCGTGGACTGATGGGGTCTCCGACACAAGTTCCCAAATCCCAGTCTAGCTCTCTTTGCTGTTGGAGGTATTGCTGTGAGGGATGATGGCAGCACAGATTTCATTTTACCATCTTTTCTAATGTGTATACAGACTACCTCCATCTGGTACAGAAATTAGGCTATAAATGTTATTAACTGAACTGCAGCGAGGTGACTGTGAACAAAACTTCAGTGGTTTAAGTATCAAAGTCTGCCACTGCTGAATGTGATTTGACCTTATGATAAAAGAGGCCTGGATTTCTTTTGGGGTATGGAGTTCAGCAGTTTTTCAGATCAGATTTTCCACTCTTTCTCAGAGCACTGATTTTAAACAAAGGAAACATTACGTCTGATATTATGCTTACCATTGTAGTAACATCCCTTTGATAAGAACATCACTACCCTTGGAAAGAATAACATCAAGGAAAAAGTTGAATATTACATATCTCATAATACTGTTTGACTATAACGCAAAGATTTGCCTAATTTTATTGCATGCAATTACCTAAACACAGGTGCTTGGTGACATTTGTATGGCTTATGATATTCCTCCTAGTCCCCAGCTGGCTATTTCATTTGCCCTAGGGTATCGCAGACATCCCATGTGTAGCTGGCACATATGAGGCAGGGACATCAATGACAATTCGGAGCAGCAGTTGGAAACTAGGAAGGATACTCTAAGGTGACTTGTCACAACAAACATAGAATTCAGTTGCCTGAATGTGCGTCTTCAAAGATTGCCAAAGAGCTACCGCTAGTCTGGGCAACTGCAGAGCAGAGAAGGAATAATACTCTATGCGTTTGCAGCTGTTTCCAGCTCTTACCTGAGAAGAGAGACATGCCCAAGCAAATACTATCTGAACACATGCTATATTATATCTGTACTATTTGTCTGAAACAAGTAATGAAGGAACTTAAGAAGCATTAACTGAAGTTTACAGTATGGTAAAAAAAAATAGGAAGGAATTTTACTTAGGCAAAGATCGTAACTGTTTCATTTACCTTAAAATACCATACAAAGTTCAAGTAGAATTGAATTACTGAGACACATAAGAGCACTAGCAACGGAAACCAGCAAGAGACAAACAGAAACAAGAAAATTACTGTACTTTATTACAGTTTGTTGTACAGATGCCCATGAAAAACACTCTTTTATGGCAGTTGTTATATAGGAGGAATGCTCCTTCAGGATGCCACCATTGGTTTTAATGGTGTTCACTCATACACTTTGGAAAATACATAGCAAGACAGTTTATCATTATGTTCCCCCAGATGCCACTGTTCTAACAAAGTCTTCAGTGTACTGACTAAAACAAAAACAACAGCAAAAAAACCCAAACAAAACCCCAAAAAACCCCTGCACACAAACCAGTGGAAAAAAAGATATCCAGGGTATTCAAGAGTGGGAATAAACTGATCTAGACATTCAAGGGCACATGGTAAAACTCTGCAGCCATCCAAGTCGGGTGTAATTGAGCGTATCCAAAACAGCTTTGGAGAAAAACTAAAAATCAAACAGGTCTCCCAAAAAGCCCGCTTAAAAACCAGAAATGCTTACTGTATACGCTGTGGTAATCCTTCGCATGATGTGTGATCTTCTATTCTCCTATCAGATACCAGGGTGATTATTTATTCAGACAAGGATCAATGCGCAGTTACAGAAAAGACAAATATTTAAGTTCTCAGCCCCTTCCACATAAACCTGCCTACCAGGTTGTACTCTTGATTTAGAACAAGATCAGCTTGCTTTAGGTTCTGCTCAAGCCATGCTAAAATTACTTGATAATAAGGCAGTAATTTGTTTGCCTCTTCAGCATTTTAAGAGAGATTAATCTGCTAGCGACATTTAATGGAAATTAAATCACAAGCGTATTAGAGGATAATTGGGAAGCATCACAGGAGTTGCTCAACTGTAGTCATCCACATGCTGTTCTTCGAAATTACAGCACCAAAGCCTTGTCAGAGTTTCTTTTAATTTCTCTGTAAGGACAATGCAGTAGAATTTAGTGCCTAAAAGTTATTACAGAAAGTGACTATCGAAGACAAAAATACAGACTACAGCTTGCAGCTGCACGAAGCGGCTGAATGACTGCTGAGAGAAGTGGGCAGCAGCGTGCCCATCCTCGCGCTGGACCAGAACAGAGAGCACGGGCGGCTTACTGCAGGGCCAAGACCAAGACCAGACACATGCTGCATGGACACAGCAAGAAGGGAGGCAGTCTGGTTAAACCCTTTCTATTGTTATTCTGTCTTACCTAGAACATTTGAGTTTTGTGTTATTTAAGCAGTTAAATGGTCTAGTTTATGTTTGAATAAAACTTGACCTATTAGTGTTTGAAAGCATTTTGGTCAATCTCAGTGGCTGGACTAGAGAAGCCAACACAGGCTTCCCCACAGATGTTAACTCTTTCATGACAAGAAGTACGCCTCTGCATACCGAAAGTCTATTTAATATATACTACTGATACTTTTATCTACTTCACATCTTCAGATAAACACACTCTCCTTCTGAAATTTCAGTTGAAAAAGACACAAAAGACTATGTATTTAATTACCTGCCTACTGATAATTATTTGCAGTCTTCTCAAAACACAGAAACTTGATACAGCCCTCTTTGATACCCTTGATTATTAACAGAGAGCATTTTTTAGTCCTGATTAAACAATGAAACAAATCTGAGACAAACCCTAGACAAACCTGAAAACATAGTGAAACTCAGTTACACGAAATAATTTCCAACAATGAATTTGGCCCCGTGTTACATTGCACATTGTTGTTTTAATACCTCTACACTAAAAAAAAAAAAAGAATTATTCTGAAGTAGAACTAATTGCATCAGTCAAGACAGAATGATGGTAGCTGAAGGCAGAATGAGGGTAAGCTGCATGCAACAAAGAATATCGCAAACTTTTTGATGCAAGTTTGATACTTGAGAGCAGAGAGGTGCGGCAGAAGGCATGACTCTTCTGCATGTGTGAGGCCCGGCGCAGGCAGCTGCTGTTTGGGTACAGTCTCCTTTGATGGTGGTACCCAAGCAAGCCAGACTTGTGACTCTTGGATAACAGGGATAAAACGCATATGAGTTTGCATAGCCAGGTTAGGACAGGTGGATGCAGTTTTTTGTGTTTTCTTGCAAGTTGCATTAGCAGTGCTGCTTTCCCCTTACGGATCAGTATCTTTACTTGTTATCTTGCTGTAAAGAACAACTTGTCCCCAGAACCTCACATCCAGGCAAAAACTGAACTGCAGTAAGAACAACAAAAAACCCAACAAAAATCAATGCGTTTCATTTCAAATGGAATGAAGTTTGGAAGCTGCATTCCATTCATTTGCCTTTTAGCAGTACAATACTGATTACAAACTGGACTTAGCACAGCAAGATTTGTTTTGCCCTTACCTCAATGCAAGCAGCACAGTCCCGCATGGTCATCAGCTTGAACACCATATGCACAAGGAGGGTAGTTACAGGTCAGGAATGCTGTGCATTGGCAAGATTGTGTGGGAAAATGCATATGGCACCTGCTGACACCCTACAGGCACTTTCCAACGCCTTACTCCTTCAAGAACACTAAATAAACAAGTTAAATTCCTCATCCCGAGATTTACAACTTAAGGGTGGGCAGATTGCTGTGCCTACATGGTGCCTCACTGAAGTCAGCGTGGCTCCGTGCAGGTGCAGCTCTCCATATGCACATAGTAAACTGCAGGCTCAGAGCTTATACTTACTATTATAAAAAAATCAAAGACA